>NC_056730.1:996191721-996379221 GCF_019279795.1 Protopterus annectens
TAGTACCTAGCTTCTGCTTTACTGATTTACAGGCAAAAAAACCCCAAAAAACAAAAACAAATTGTTAAAAAGTAGTACCTAGCTTCTGCTTTGCTGATTTACAGGCAAAAAAAAAAACACATTTGAAAATATTCCTACTCACCTCAGCTGAAGTATGAGCTATCGAAATGAGAGCAGTTGTCAGCATAAGTACATCACAATGTGATCAGAATGCCTGCAAAATTGGTAGAAAATGCAAAAAGTGTAAATACCTGGATGGCAGGCAGGTGCACATCACTACAGAGCAAACAGTGTCTCTGCTTAAATATGGATAAAAGCAGGAGTATGTCTTTAAAGGAACATTAGGAACTAATCGTGAGGAAGAAGAAAGTATCCTGCCTGGAAAATAAACTGAAGAAATTAATGCATATAAATAATAAATTTGTGCAAAGATGGAGGGAAATATAGGCACACACAGAAGAAAGGAAACAATAGGGTAGCAATTGTCTTTTATCTGGTAAGGGTTAAGTGGTAAAAACTCAAGACTAGAAGGATATGTGACAGACTATAAAGTTTTAGAGATACACAGAGAGAAAAAAGGAAATTTATCAAGACACTAAAGTCACTCAGGCAACTATGCTGAAAGACTTTTTCCTGATCTATTTATAAACAAAATATAAGTGAGGAGTTCAGGATAAAAAATGACTATGGATGGAAGACATGGAAAAATGAACAATATATCAAAGAACTTCTTTAGAACATAAAGCCATGCTCTATTTCTGCTGACAACTTGCCATCATACTTCCTAAAAATAGCTACCATTTCCATTGCATACCCCATATCTATTTTGATAAATCGCTCATTGACTAAGTCTACTGTTCCATCCATCTGGAAAAAATTCTATACTATCCCCATCCATAAAGAAGGAAAATCTACCGACATTTCCAATTTTAGGACTATAGCTATTCTCTCTCCAGTCTCAAAAATCATAGAAAAATTAGTCCATGCATGATTACTGCACCACCTATTACCAGAAAATCTTTTAACACCCACTCAGCATATTTTTTGACTGAACCATAGTACTTCCACCACTCTCATTGCTTTTACCAATTCAATTGTGCAATCCAGAGACAATAACAAACTAGTCTCTTGCCTATTCCTGGACTTATCCAAGGCATTCAATATTGTGTCTCATCCTTTGCTCATTTCTAACTAACATAACTTAATCTGTCCCCATCCACTATCTCTCGGTTCAGCAGCTACCTGTCCAATAAGCAACAATCTAGTAGATAGCTTTCTACACTGTCCCCTCCTCTGCCAATCACCACAGGTGTGCCCCAAGGCTAAATCTTAGGACCTCTTCTGTTCGACATTTTTGCTGACAATCTTTATAAATCCTGCCCCAACTCAACTCTCCTCCAGCAGATGAATCTACAGTCATCACTTCCTCTTATTATTTCTCAGACCTGATTTCCAAAACCCAGCAAAGTTTTACAAATATTGAGACCTGACAAACTTATAAATAGCTAATAATAAATGCTAAGAAAACTAAACTATTTCTATTACTGCCTAAATCACTCTCTCATAACATCTCAGTCTTCACTATCACCTCATTAGACAACACCACCATCAATGTTGAGTCCCATATCAGACTACTAGGGGTCATAACTGATGATAAACTAAAGTCCGACCTTTATATAAATTACTGTAGCAAAAATACTAACCAAAAGCTTGGCTTACTATACTGTAACAAAAGATATCTCACATCAGAGGCAACACAGTTACTCTCTCTTGCTTATCTCCTACCCTCTCTCTTCTATGGCTCCGAAATCCTCACTAACCTACAGGCAACAATACTGAATAAGTTGGAAAATACATATCACAAAATAGCTAGATATGCCACCAACACTCAACCTAAATTCCATCACTGCATGGCCTTGAAAACACTGAACTGGCTTGAGTGCCCCAATCTACTTTTTTTCTCTCAACTTAATAATATCCAATCCATCCTCCACAAACCCTCCTTCTGCCCTAACATTTTCAACATCTTAAATTACTACCTCCTAACCAGAAAACTTAGAAGCACAAGGAAAATTTTCTTCACATTTACAAAACCTAAAAAATCAATTGCTGAAACCCTCTACAATTATCTTCCATCTATCCACTGGAATAATCTACCTTTAACAATCAGATCTATCAAACAGCCCACCCATTTAAAATTGCCATAAAAGTTCACTTTACTAATACCTGGACTTGCTCCTGTATACAACCACTATGAACTTAATTACCCGACCCCCATTGCATACAGCCCCTTCCTCAATTCATACTTAATTCTAGCCACAGAACTCTAACTCCTAATAACTTTTTCACTAAATTTCTCCACTACTCATATTTACTTCCCCTAGTTTACTCCCCTTTCTCAGATTTCACTTGATTCTAACTACTACTACTCTCCTCTCTTATTTATAAATTTAAAACAAATCTAATGTTCCCTGTTTTACCCATAGCCACCCCGTTTTTCTTCTCTTGACACTTAACTTTTTCTGTCACCTGCTCTCTCTTTCAACTTCCCTCTGCTAATGATTACTGATGTACATGCTATTGCCTGTAAGAACTAAGATTTGATATACAGTACTTTCTGTACTCTTATCTTAAACTCTGAGTTAATTGTTATAACTTTCCCTCTAAATGGGGAATTACTTATGTATTGGAGATATACTAATGATTTTAACATAACATTTTATTGCCTTTTTTGTAAATTACACCCTTTAAACTCTCATGCTACAAATGGGAATCCAAGCATTATAAACTATACTGTTTGTAAATATTTTTATGGTATATATAATACTTTGTGGAGCTTTTCTCCTGGGGGATCTGCTGAAAAAGGGTGCAAGCTTAGTCAGACATTCCCGGTCAACAGATGTCAAATAAATAAATAAAGAAACAAGCTATTTTTTATTAATTATTTCCAGTTTGATTACCGGGAAGTCTACTGGGCCCAGAGAGCCCATTTTCAGTAAAGGCCTGGGGAGAAAAGCTCCATAAGACAGAATACAGTAAAGATACAAGTCTATAAAAGTTACAATTAAAAGAACAAGTTACAAATATATGAATTCAATACAAAGCATGAGCAACATGGTTCATTGTGATAGATCATATGGGTTATACTGTACAGATTCATTTAGACATACATTCATTCATTTATAGTAAGGAACAATTTACATACATTCATTCATTTCAAGTAAGAGGCTATTTACAAAGTTGAAATCATGTGGGGAATAGCTATGGGAGTAACAGACAGCTTAGGTACACTCAGAGGAAATAGCTATGGGAGTCATACAGAGCTGAGGAACACAGGAGGAAAATCCTCCCAGGCGCATTTACTTAAACAGAGTTAGGTAGGGTGAAAGCAGGTACCTTTCCATTTGGAGGACAGGTATGTGAGTAGCTGGGTTTTGAAATTATCTGAGTTTGGTGTTGTCCTTAATGTGGCAGGGGGTGAATTCCATTTCTTGCCTAGTGAGAAATACAAGAGGAGTTGGCCAGCAGGACGTTTAGGTTTGTGGATAGTAATTATGTTTTGGTGTTCAGATCTGAGAATTCTATTGGGGTGTAGGGGTGAAGGATGTTTGTTAGAGGAGGACATTTTTGGGGGTGAAATATGAGTCTGTGTGCAGTGGTAAGTTGGAGGTAGTCTAGGTAATTTGTGAGTTCTAGCCAATTCAGAGATTGGAGGGTAAGGAAGTGATGGGTAGAAGTTTTGGCTTTGGTGGCAGATTTGGAGATTTTGTTATAACAGTTT
This sequence comes from Protopterus annectens, assembly GCF_019279795.1. Taxonomy (NCBI): domain Eukaryota; kingdom Metazoa; phylum Chordata; order Ceratodontiformes; family Protopteridae; genus Protopterus; species Protopterus annectens. The sequence goes on from NC_056730.1 coordinate 996,195,503, forward strand.
TCAAGTTTAGAGGTGATGGAAGAGGTCAGGTTAGTTAGAAGAGGGACTCCGTATAGTAGGGAAGGAAGAAGGTAAGTAGTAGCCAGAGTATGCCTAGTAGAGGTGGAGAGGAAGAGATTGTTCCTGTATAGCATACCTAACTTTTTGTGGGTTTTCTTTATATTTTGTTGAATATGGATATCAAACTTCAGATGTTCGTCTATAGTAACGCCAAGAAGTTTGGCAAAGGGAACCACTTCAATAGGGGAGTTGGTTTGGCTAAGGACTTGAAAGGAGCTTTTGTCATATGAGAAAGTTTTTGAGGGTGGGAATAGTAGTATTTTAGATTTATTTGTGTTGAGAGAGAGAGAGGTGATTTTGGCTCATCCAGTTCTCAGTAGTTGAGAAAGCAGTTTGGGTTTTAGTTAGCAGTTCAGGGAGATTAGAGGCAGAGCAGACAAATGTTGAGTCATCTGCATATTGAATGATTTTGGCATCAGGAATAGCAGAGTGAAAATTATTGATAAAGATGTTAAAAAGCATAGGCCCAAGGATGGATCCCTGTGGTACGCCAGTTGGGGTAGGTAAGAAGGAAGAGGTGGAGTTCTTCCATTTAACAGACTGCGATCTGTCTGATAGGTAACTGGAGAACCAGGATAAAGTGTTTGGTGAGTGATGGAGGTTTGAGAGATGACAGAGAAGGTGTTTATGGGAAACAGAATCAAATTCTTTAGAGAGATCTAAGAGAACTGTAGATACTAAGTATCCTGAATCGCAGGCTTGATTGACAGTTTCTAAGAAGGAGAGTAGTGTGGCTATAGTCCTATGTCCTGGGCAGAAGCCATTGTGGGTAGGGGCAAGAAGTTGGTTTTGGGTCAGAAAAGGCATAAGTTGGAGGTGGACGCATTTTTCTAGGATTTTGGAGATTGGTGAGAGAAGAGCAATGGGGCAGAAGTTTCAGATATTAGTGTTTTTGCCTCCTTTGTGGAGAGGAAAAATAAAGGCAGAATGCCATAGTTTAGGGATATAGGATTCCTTTATAGATCTATTGATAATGATGCTGGTTGGGAGTGCTATACCATCAGCAGCACACTTTAGGAAGGAGGAGCGAATGTTATCAGGAGCATTGGAGCAAGGTTTAAGTTTGGATAGAAGTCTTTTTATAAAATTAGTAGTGACATGTCTGAGCTCAAACATAGGGGGGAGTTATTAGGGAGCTTAGAAGGAGAAGAATGAAGGACAGGTGGATTATTGTTGGGAAAAGTCTTGGTCAGGTCAGATATTGTTTCTATAAAAATGAGTTAAACTGGGAGGCTAATTCAAGGTCAGATTTACTAGGATCAGGACAGGGCTGAATCTTGGAGCCTGGGGTGAGAAGTGAGTTTATGGAGTTCCAGAATTGCTCGGAGTTTTTCAGTATTGTTGGACTGGAGCTTAGTATAGTAGGATTTTTTTGTCCTTGGTGATTTGTTGTTTTGCAAGGTTATGGAGCTGTGTGTATTGGAGAAGGGTAATGGGCAGTTTATTATTTTGGCAAAGCTTCCAGGATTTGTCCCTTTGATGCATAATTTGTTTTGTTTCTTTGGATAGCCAAGGAGCAATAATAGTTTTTATCCTTTTGTTTCTTAGTGGGACTAGGAAGTTTAGAGTGTCTAGGAAGACAGAATTGAAGTGGTCTATGGCTTTGTCAAGAGGAAAGGTTTTTAGAATGTGCCAGTTCATTTGTTTGAGAATGTTGGAGAAAGTTGGGTTGAATTTGCTAAGGTTGCGCGTGAGAATGTATTGATGCTGGTGTGGGGTAGAGGTAGTTGAATGGTGAATGAAAGCTGGGAGGTGGTCACTAATGCTATCAGCAATTGTGCCAGAGTTAGTTATTTTATTTGGATGGGTGACTAACATCCAGTCAAGAATGGATCCTGGGGGATTTGTTTTGTTGGGTCAGCTGGTGCAGAGGATTACTTGAGTAAAGTTATAGAGGTTAATGGATAGGGAGGGCGAGGGGCTGTTGATTTTATTCCAGTCGATGTTTACATCACCAAGTATGTAAGTTTCATATTTAATTTCAGTTGAGGACTATAGGAGAATATCTTCAAAGGTAGAGATGTTGTTACCAGGTGAGATATAAAGGGCAATGATACAGATGATCTTGTGATTATTCATTTTTAGTAGACCAACTCTTAGTTCAGTAATATTGAATTAAGGGATTGGAATTTGAAGGGGAATTAAGGTGAGAAGATTAGAATTGATTAAGGCACTGCCACTGCCTTTTTTATTTAAGCGGTCACATCTCAGAGTATGAAATCCTGTAGGTAGGATTTCAGAGTCAGAGATGTGGGGTTTGAGCAGGATTTGAGAGATGGCTATGATGCCGGGTTGGTTATGGCTTAGCCATGCTTGACATATTATTGAGACTCTGGGCACTGATTGTAAAGAATTTAAGAGTATTGTAGGGGGAGGAAGGGTTAGAGGGAGATGGAGGGTAGGTGTTGTTTATGGGTGGACTAGGTCCGGGGTTGGGATGAAGGTATCCAGCTAAAAATAGGTTGTTGAAGGAAATCATTTTTATGTATTTGGATTTGAATTTTAAGAGTTTAGGATGATCTAGCATTAGTTTAGGAATAAGTATCTTAGTTGTGGTGGAGATGATTTTTGGATAAAATAGGTGCAGAGGGTTGGGCTGAAGTAGGGAAGAGGAGAAAGAATGGAAGCGAGTGTAAGATTAAGGGTGTAGGAGAGTTTGTGTGGTAGTTTGAGATGAAAGTGAGAATGGAAGAGGGTTGGAGGAATATGAGCTGGCATAGCATAGGGAAATTAGGAATACAAGGAGGAAGAAGGGCACGGAGGGATAGGAGAATTAAGGAGAGCATGCCTATAGGAAGGTAGTTTAATTGGGTAAAAATGTGTAAGGAGGGAAGCAGCTGTGAAGTAAGAGGAAGTAGAAAAGTAGAGAAGGGTTATTGTAATATAATAAGAAAGAGGAAGGGGAATTTAATTGATGAGGTGATAGAGAGAATGATGCGTTTAAGGGGGTTGGTGTAAGGAGGAGGAGTAATGAAGGAAAAGCTATTATTGGGTAATTAAGATGAGTGGGTGGCGACAGGGTAGAATAAAGGTAGGAGTGGTGGGGGTGGGTGGGAATTGGGGGCAGGGTAAGAGAGCGGAGTAAGCCCACAGGGTGATCGGAGCAGGTAGTGCAAAGAAGGAGGGAGAAGTCAGCAGAAAGTTTATCAGTGAAGCAGAGAACAGATCTAAGGTAAGGAAGTACAGGATAGGCACTATGTATGTGAGTTGGAAGGAAGCAGAGTGTTCACTGGAGCTAGAGGCTATACAGGGCAGTGGTAGATTAATAGAATATAGCCGATTTTAGGGGCTAGGAATAGGGCAGAGTTAGGTTAACAGTATTGTTAACATGCATTGAGGTGTAGATAGAGACCGGACAGTGCCACCTAGTGTCCAGACCAGGTAAGTACAAGGGTAGACCTTGGGTACACAGGGGAAATGGGAAGAAGCCAGGAAAGTAAAGGGGGAAGTTGAGTCTGTGGTAGACTGCTAGCTATTGCTCACTGGGTTGGTATACAACAGGGTACTTATAGTATAATTTCTAATTTACAATAGGGTACATACACTTATTATTAGCTCTTGGGCAGGCAGAGAAGTTACAGAAGCACAGCAGGAATTCCTTTCTGTTTAGGTCATCTGTTCCAAGGACCTTTTCAACTACAACCTGAGACATAGGACTGACAAGATACATACAGCATGCAAAGAAAATGTGTCTGCAAATCCAAAGATTTATAATCCATGTGAGTGCTGGATAATTCAATTCCACCTTTCTTCCTTTCTTTTTTTATTTTTTTCCCATTTAAGACATCTGTTCCTAGGACCCTTTCAACCACAACCAGAGGCATAGGACAGACAAACAAGACACATACGGCCTGCAAGGGAAATACATGTGTGCAAATCCAAAGGTTTGCAATCCATGTGAGTGCCAGATAGTTGAGGGCATATAGCTGAAAATATAAAACATCAAAATGAGGGTTATGCACTTATTGCATAAAATATAATAGGATAGAGATTGCAAAGCAAATGAAGCAGCTGGACAGAACACATACAGTGCATAGCATGAGCAACAAAAGGAGAAAAAAGGTGGATAGGAAACTGTAAACATAACACTATCATGGAAGGAAAGAAATGTTGTGATGGAAAAAGAAAGTCAACCGACACTAGTAAACAATAAAGGACAATTGAAACAAAAAGGAGTTAGCCAATATGAATTAGTAATTTCACTAATGAAACAGACAACCACACTGTCAGCATAACAAAAGTGGTTAAGTAACACTAGCTAAAGCTAAATAATGCAATCTGACATGAGCTACCTGAAATCCTATGCCTTCTCAGCTTATGTAACAACAGGACAGGGATGGAACAGCTGGAGGTCAAATGTTCAACATCTTCCTTCCAAACATACCAATCTCTAAGAAAGTCAGCTAAGGCTCAAGTCATCCATGACAAAAGAATGTACTTCATGAATCTATAGACTTCATATAAAAATTCTGGTCTGCAAAATCTCAACTCATGAAATTAGGGAAACCATCTCAACCTTACACTTACCTCACATCTCTAGACTATGATGAACATTGTGCAATCATGTCCAGCTTCACCAAATCTGCAACATTTCTGACATGTCATAACAACTCCCAAATTCCACTGTCATCTACTCTCCAAGGTAATATTGCCACTACATTCACATTTCAGCCAATTTCCACTGCCAAAATTAAAACCTATCTTTTCAAAATAAAGATTACCATACTAGCCCCAGACAACCTCACACAGAAAACCTCAGCCTAACTGCTGACTCCATTGCCTACTCAGTTTTCATACTAACTTAAACAGAGCTATTCTAGAATATCACTTTCCTTACTGCTAGAAGCAAGTCAACATGCTCCTTTTCCACATAGGTCACTTATCCACCAATCTCTCTAAATTCTGAAAACTAGCCATATTATTCCCTCTGTATCTAAGATCCCTGAAAACATGCTTACAGAACCAACTTCTCCACTACTGTCTATACAGTAACCTACTATCCCCAACTTGGCAAGGATACCCACAGCACTAACACTGCATTACTTTCAGTCTATAAGTCAACCATCAAGCTAGGAATAGCAATTGCCTAGTGTCTGCAGTCTTTCACAAATTATCAGAAGCCCTTGATGGTGTTAGTCATTGCAAGTTCCTACTGCAAATCTTACAAATAAGACTCTCAACCCCTTCTCTTTCCTGGTTTACCTCCAACCTCTCAAACAGAATGCAAAGTGTCAGATAGTCTCACTCTGTATCTAGCTTCCCACCTAATCCCATTTGGGGTACCATAACAGTCTATCTTAGGCCCTCTACTAGTTAACATTATCATCAGTTATCTACATTTCGACTTCAGAAACTCTTCCAGTATTCAATTTGCAAACAATTCTGGTTGTAAAAAAAACAAAACAAAAAATAAAACAAAACAAAAAAAAAAATCATACTATTTACCTTAAAACATATAACCTTCACAATAAAATTTCTTTCACATCTGCCAGTGGCTCTCCCATAGCAACTGTTTCCCATGCCAAATTTGTTGCCCTCACTATTGACTTGAAGCTTAAATTTGATCTTTGTGTCTAACATATGATTAAAAAGAAATATTTAGGCCAGCTTTATAAAGTTAAACCTTTTTGCCAGCATCAGCATAAAAGGCAAAGCCACCAATCCAATCTTCTTCTACCCATGTAGAGAGAGATACACTGAAGAAGCTTCTGTTTTTAGAATGGAAGCCTGGTTTGTATTTAACTTAGAGTCTGCTAGTTTATATTATTGAATGTTTGTCTGCTTTTAGAAAATGGATGCTGTGCATTTTTGTTTGCCTATATATATATATATATATATATATATATATATATATATATATATATATATATGTGGATCCCTATCATATGACAGAAACCTCATTTGACTGAAATGTATTTGACTGAAACCATAAGAGTGAAATTTCAAAAGACTGAAAAATCACTTGACTGAAACTCATAAGACTGAAACACATAATACTGAATTTCAACATACTAAATTGTAAACTGGACCATATAAATCCAGACTAGGTGGGGGGGGCTATGCCCCCACACCCCCAATGTGGGGGGCTGTGCCCCCCCACCCCCAACTATATATACTAATTCCAGGATTGCACTACAGTGGGGAAAAAGGCATATATCTTTCATGTACCTTACAGTAGTCTACATGGTGCCACTACTATGCCCTTTTCCCCACTGTAGTGCGATCCTGGAGTTAGTATATATAGGGGGTGTGGAGGGTGTAAGGGCGTAGCTCCTCACCTAGTCTGGTTTTATATGGTCCAGTTTAAAATTTAGTATGTTGAAATTGAGTATTACGGGTTTCAGTCTTATGGGTTTCAGTCAAGTGACTTATCAGTCTTTTGAAAATTTTTGAAATGTCAGTCTTATGGTCTCAGTCAAATGAGTTACAGTCAAATAATGTTACTGTTATATGATAGGGATCCATATATATATATATATATATATATATATATATATATATATATATACTAGACCGGATATAATATTTGATGATCTAATATTAATTATGAAAATCTAGGACTCTAATGAGCTGCTACTTGCCTGGGCCATGCAGATTAAGAATACAATCACTATGCTAGAAGAAAATCATTTGATGGAAAAACCTGTATGCAATGTCTAAAAAAAAAAAAAACAACTGCCATGCACTCTGAGGCCTAACATACTATTATACAACCACCCCCCCCATTAATATTCAAAAACGTGCACGCTGATTGGTCAGCGTACACATTGTAAATCAAAGTTATAGTAATGGAAAAAGGTCCGGTTGCCTGGACTTTTTCCATTACTATAACTCTTTTTTTACAGCAACGGAGAACGCAAGATCTCCGTTGCTTCACACTGTCTCGCTATGTTAAACTCCTTTAACATAGCGAGACAGTTTGCAAAAAGTAACGGAGATCTTGCTTTCTCCGTTGCTTTTTTCAAAACTGTCTCGCTATGTTAAAGGAGTTTAACATAGCGAGACAGCTTTAAAAAAAGTAACGGAGATTGTCTGTTGCTTTTTTTAAAGCTGTCTCGCTATGTTAAACTCCTTTAACATAGCGAGACATTTTGTAAAAAGCAACAGAGGTCTTGCTTTCTTCGTTGCTTTTTTCAAAACTGTGTCGCTATGTTAAATGGGTTTAACATAGCGAGACAGCTTTAAAAAAAGCAACGGAGATTGTTGCTTTTTTAAAGCTGTCTCGCTATTTTAAACCCATTTAACATAGCGAAACAGTTTGTAAAAAGCAACAATGATCTTGCTTTCTCCATTGCTTTTGCCCACAGCTCTGATGTACTGCATAGGCATAAGCATGTGCAGTACATCAGAACTGCCTCAGAATACCAGACAGCTGCGGAAGGGCAGCAAGGAGGCATTATACAATGCCATTATTTAAGAAAAGTAATTATTTTTTTTCTTAAATAATGTCATTGTATAATAGCAATAACCCACTTCTGGGTGTGGGTAATGCTGGATTTACCCACGGTTGGCTTTGTTTGGCCACTCAGGCTTCACTCTCATGACCAAACCACACCAACCGTGGGTAAATCCAGCATTACCCACACCCAGGCGTAGGTTATTGCTATAATAGTGAACAGACTGCAGTTAAATATTGTGTTATGAGTGGTATAATGTGTCCTTAAGCCACAAATCAATAATGGTAATGACAGCTGGATACTCTTGTATCACAGAAGCTTCAAGGTTAACCTGTTAATTGTTAATGCTATTAAACTTAATAGGGCTGCCTTGAGTGCTTTGAAATTTGTAGATTTCTAGGAATGACTCTAAGAGAAAAGAACTGCTGAGCAGTTGGCCATGGTTCAGCTTAATATGCCCTGCCCACACAAACTTCAAAGTAGATTTATATGCAAGACCTTTGACCTTTTGATAATTCTATAGAGAGGTAAGAAAGACCTCAGCAGGAACACCCTGCTTCTTCTTCTGCTTCACCAAGATTGCTGTTAGACCCTAATGAGGCCAAAAAATGGGAGAGCAATTTGTAAGAAGGTTTGGCCATCCACAGCCTTATTTTTAAGTTCAAAATACTCCTCAAATGGTTACTGGAAATAAGTAATGCATGACATTCTAGCCAGGATCTGACAACTAAGAACAAGAAAGGGAGCAGGAACTTGACCCCAGTTACTGCAGCATGACAAATCACCATTATCATCTATCCCCTTTTTACAGTTTTACATGTGTTTGGGGGCATGGTGCCAACTGTTGCCATCTGTCTTGATTGGGAGCTACTCTCTTATCTTTTTCAGTGGACATGTCCAACCTTTGCAGTCTACTGTTATGTAGTCTATCCATTTCTTTGTTGGACATCCTCTTCTCCACTTGCCTTCTTCTTATGTCACTTAAGTCTGCTTTACTGAATTGTCTTCTACTTTGCTGCACTTCACCAAACTGTCATAATATATTATCCTTGATCTTTTCTGTAAGCGAGGCTACTTTGGCTTCAACACTGATGTCCTCATCTCTTTGTCTGTTGCACACTCAGGCACTTCATCACCATCATTTTAATCATTTTCAACTGTCCCTCCTTCACAGGTCATGATTCCACTTGTTGCACCATTGTTTTTCACATCTTGATTTACAGCTTCTCTAGCATTCTTGGGTCACACACTAGTCATTACACTTTAGTACTACTTGGCTACAGCACCTCTGATTCTAGTATTAAACAACTCTATATGTAGATGTCCCTTCCCCCTAAACCAAGCCTCCTGGATAACTGAAGCTCTTAACTTGTTAACTTGTTCCAATAATTTCACTTCTATTTCAATTTTCAACTTTTTCACATAACATCCACTTACTGCCATGACTGTCATGTCTACACTCAGCTCTGCCCCCTGTGCCTTCAGTGTTACAATCCGGTCCCCAGTCATTTGCTGAAGTTCATTTTCAGTCACTGTTTGCCATTCCCATCATTTGTATTGAGCAGCTTTGTTGGTCTGTCCCCTCTGACCTAATTGCTACTCCAGTCAGTCATCAGTGGAAACAGGAGCAGTCTCAGAGCTGAAACCTGATGCACATCCCACTGGGCATCCTTATGTGAGTCCAGACACTGCTTGTTATTGTGTTATTGTGTCGTTTTTTTTAGAGCCTGTACTAATTCTACTACACTTTCTGAGATTTTGGACCTTCACATAACTACATAAATCAGCTTCATTGGGGCATTGTCAAATGCCTTGTCCAATCCATGAGATGGGTAGTCACGAGAAATTCAGTTTTTGAAATGTTGATATGAAGACATAGAGTCATACTAGGCATTCCTACTGGTTATCTAAGACAATGGATAAGAAGACAGAAGGCAAAACCCATTGAGGAATTAATAGATGAAGTTATGAATTAAGTAGGAGATAAAGTACATAGCCCAGATGAGATACTACTGGAAGCGCTCAGTAAACTGTCATTATAGGCCCATCAGCCTAACTAGCCTGATCTGCAAGGCCATGGAATGCATAATCATGGACCTTAAAAACAAGGGCATTGGCAAGCTCCAAACACTTAACCCTACACAGTTTGGTTTTGTCAAAGGGAGATCATGCCTGTTAAACTTGGTCAACTTCTTTGAAACAGTCACCAAAGCCATGGAGGAGGGGAAGATGGTGCACACTGCCTACCTTGACCTAGCCAAAGCCTTTGACACTATTCCCCACTCAGGCATAATAGATAAACTCTCCCAGCTAGGCATTAACCTGTATGTTACCAGATGGGTAACTATCTGGCTAACTGATAGAACCCACTCAGTCAAAGAAGGGGAAGCCACCTCTAGTAGTAGACCTGCAACGAGCAGTGTACCCCAATGATTGGTCTTAGGGTCTCTACTGTTTGGGATATACTTTTCTGAGGTGCAAGCCAAAACCAGTGGTCTATGGCTGACCAAGTTTGCAGATGACTGCAAGCTGGGTGCTTTCTTAAGCCTCCTTAAAGGCTTGTAAGAGTTGAGACGTTAGAGCATTTTATTAAACAAATTTTGCTGTTGGTAAACTAGCTGGTGGTTTTATTCATGTTCTGGGTTTCTCATTGTGTGGTGCTGCTTTCTTAAATTTCCCCTAGTGATGTGAGCATCCTCCAAAAGGGCCTTACCCAAACTAATGACTGGTGTCAGAATCATGGCCTCAAACTGAATGCCAAGAAATGCATCATTATCCCCTTTGGGGAAAATATAATTCCCACTAATGATCACATTAATAACAATGTACTAAGTATGCAATCAGCCGTGAAGGACTTGGGCACCCACGTTGATAACAACCTGCCTTTTGACCATCATGTTGCCTTTGTTGTACGGAAGGCTTTCTACATGGCCCACCTCATAAATAAGGGTATTAAATCCTGGAGCAAGGAGGTCATAACATCCCTGTACTCCTCCCTTATCAGACCCATTATCAAGTACAATGTCCCCTTCGGCATGTACCTTCCCAAGCACATGCAGCAGTTGGAGAGACCACAGAAGTTCTTGACCAGGAAAATCCAGGATCTCAAACACCTATCCTATACAGATAGGCTAAAAGCCCTGTCCCTCTAATAAGTCTCATACAGACTGCTCAGAGGTGACCTGTGTCTGGCATACAAGGCCATTTCAGACCCAGCCTTGATGGAGTTGCTGCATATCCGTAAGACAAACTCCACTCGCGCAACCCACATGCAAGGCCTTAACCTGGTCTGTGACATTAATAGAACTTGTTGGTGGGAAAGATTTGTGTCCCAAAGACTCCCCCATCTGTAGAATAGACTCCCTCTCCATGTCAAGCAGAGGACCTCTCTAGCCCTCTTTAAGATGAACCTGGACGACTGGATGGGAAACAGAAAATATACCCTTGGATCCCACCTGTATCCCTGCTGGACAGGGAAAACAGGTGCTGACTTTGTGGGAACATGGGCAAAATTCTTGGCTAGGCTCATAAGGGCCTCTGGGCCAATAGCCTAGTGTCATCCTATGAACCTATGAACCTGTGAATATGTCATACACTCTGCTGTGACACTGTTTGCAGTACAAAAGCAATGAATAATAGCACTTCTAGTTAAAAGAAATTAAAAACTCCATTCGGGCTAGAAAAGAATCTTGGAAATATTTTTATAATTCTCAGTACTCTTATTAGCTGAATGTATGTTTTCTCTTTCAAAAACTAGGGTAAGCAGAGAGAAAAACTAATTAGCCAATGCTATCCATCTTCAAGAAATGCAATCTAGGCTTCTTAACAATCCAAAGGGGTTCTAGAAAGAAGTCAATAAATGGTTAGACAAATTGAAAGTACCTTGCCTTCTGAAATTCAAACAAAATAGGGAAATACTCAGCTCTATCTGGTCTACAGTCTATCCCCCAGGAATCATTCACTTACACTGAGACCCAGCTCACCTAATCTCAACTGTTTCTAAATCCAAACAAAAATAATTTAATGCTCTTCACCCCTAAGACCTACACTGATGACAAATCTACCTTTCCAATCCTTTCCTCTTAAAATCTTCAAATAGAGGCAGTCTAAAATACAAAACTATTAGGCATTCTTACAGATGATCATCTTAAATTCAACATCCACATATAAAACATTACACAAAGAACTCTCTATATGTTAGGTATTCTCGATGGAGCTTTTAATTTCCTCACCGAACACTCCTGACAGCTTATGGCCACTACCTACCACTTACCCAGTCTAGTCTATGCCAGCACAATCCTCACAAATAGTATCATTACCCCAAAAAAAAAAAAAAAAAATAGAGCAAAGCTATAACAAGTTTGACAGATTTGCTTGCAGGATAAAAAATATAACACACCACTGCTTTTCTCTTAAAAGATTACATTAGCTCAAATTCCCTAACTATTCAACTCTCTCCCAAATCAAAAGTTGCCAGCAGTATGCTCTGTGTTCCAGATAAATGCCTTTCTGTGAACACTTTACAACAGTGGTGCACTCACTCCAGACGTCTCCACTCAATGGACACAAATCTTGCCATTGTCTGCAACTCAAATAATACGTGAACACTCATTATACTCGGTATTTCTTACTAAGCACTGTCTACATGCACTTATCTACCACCTCCTTAATTCCAAATCTATAATTAACTATATATTCTTTGTCCTCATCTCTCCACCTATTCTCTACTTTTATAATCATATCTCACAAACATAGCTACTTTTCTTCTCAGCTGTCCTCTCATCTACTCTCCGTCATTCCCACCTATAGGAATTTCTCCTTTATACTTTTATTGAATCACAGCCTCACAGTTTTCTCTTGTTATATATATTTCAGCATGTACTATGTTATTTTCTTTTCAATTTAAATTTTCCTGTTATAATTTCAACATTTATTGTACTTTACTTGTTTTATCAATGTATAGAAATATTTAATATACTTCCTAGGATCTTTTCCCTCTGGGACTGTGTTGAAAAGGGGTCATAGATGGCCCAGTATGACTATCTCAATCACCAAATGGAAATAAATAACACCCTGTCCAAAATCAGAGTGAGTAGGAGTGAACTACAGTGGAGTACCCTGCCTGTATTCCACTGTCAAGCATATACACTGCACATCTGGTGATGGCATCAGAGCTTAAAGTACAGTAGTAACACTTTAAGGCTATGAGACTAATTAAAATGGCAAGAATCATATGGCTCACACACTTACAGCATATAACAACAAACATACAATATACAAAGCCCTTGAAATTACCATGCCCCACGGAAGGACAGGTAATCATCATTTAGGTTGTAAACGAAAACATAATCGTACATATGGACAGGACTAAAAAAAAACACATTTAATGCATTCTTCTGCAATATATGATATATCGTTCCATTTTGTATGGCTGCTATGATTTACACAAGAAAAGAGATAAGGGAATGCACAGCACTATTTATGTGGCATGATGAGAGACCATGCATATTTATTTGCATATGTGTATATGCTCAAGCTAAAGTGAATGATTTGAAAAAGGTAAGGCTCCTATTTATTGTATGTGTTGCTCATCTTGTATAGCTAGATAAGAAGAAGAGGCTTGGGTGTTCATTTATATACTTTATTACATAAAAACACATCAGGATTGATAGCAGCAACATAAAATATAACTGAGCTAACTTACTACTACACATACATACACCTGTGCAGCTCACTACAAAACGGCAGTCTTGCTTGTATGTGCTCAGTATTTATATACATGTGCTACTCACTGGAATGCTTCTTAAAGGTACATACACACTCTGATCTACAGGATGCACCACTGATTCTATCAAAACACAAATGTTAAACTCATACCTGTTTCTCATTGTTGCTCCTCCAGGCAATGCATGCTTTCTACCATCATGGCACTGCTGCAATGTCCTCTGTACCTGTTATGAGGCACAAAAAAATGACATAACATCTTTTTACAGAAATGTGACATATGACTACTAAATGTGTGCAAATGATACAGTTTAAAATTATTTAACTATGCTCTTTAATCTGTTTTTGTAATCAGCATGTAATACCAAAGTAAAAATTATGCCAGGGTCATGGAGCAAGTTACGAGGTTATATGCAATCAAACAAAAATACAATGTACATTTCTACATCGTATAATCCTCAAATATTCGTAACTCTGAATTCATGCAGTCAGTCCTCATGCATCCTGTGAACATATTTAATCATGTTGATGGATGACTGTAAATTCACCCCAGGTTTGGAACCTACATCCCTCATGGATAAGTGTAGTCAGTGTTGATCATAGAACTGTTCTGCTAACAATGACCATCTACCTATGGTCAATTATGGTTCATGGGTTTTTACACAGCTAGGCCTGTAAAGGTCCTAGGGCCATTACCCTACTTACCTTCTATGAACCTATATTGCTGCACAAGAACAAGTGATACCTGCCAAGAATCTGCTAAGATACTAAACTAGGGCTGAACCTATCCATCAGTCACAATCCTGTATTAAAGTCAAAAATGCTGCCTATTGTGCAACACTTACTGTACTAATGACATAAGCAGAAACTAAATGTGCTTATGCTATTAGCAGATATTAGAATGTCCTATGTGGATTACAAGATTACAAGCAGTACATATACATCCTAAGGTATCATAGTCATGCATCATATATATAGTGTGTGTGTGTGTGTGTGTGTGTGTATAAATGTGTGTATATATAAATGTGTGTGTGTGTATATATATATATATATATATATATATATATATATATATATATATATATATGTGTGTGTGTGTGTGTGTATGTGTGTGTGTGTGTGTGTGTGTGTGTGTGTGTGTGTGTATATACATGTGTGTGTGCACCGATCAGGGAAATTATAGACCCATCAGCCTAACTAGCCTGATCTGCAAGGCCATGGAACAGATTATTATGGACCCTCATTAAAAAGGACATTGGCAACCTCCAAACACTTGATCCCATACAGTTTGGCTTCATCAAGGGGAAGTCATGTCTGTTAAATTTGGTCGACTTCTTTGAGACAGTCACCAAAGCCATGGATGAGGGGAAGATGGTGCATACCACCTACATTGACCTGGCCAAAGCTTTTGACACTATTCCCCACTCAGGCATAATAGATAAACACTCTCAACTAGTCATCAATCCATATGTTACCAGATGGGTAGCAAACTGGCTCAGTGAAAGAACCCATGTAGTCAAAATAGGGGAAGCCACCTCAAGTAGTAGACCTGCAACAAGTGGCATGCCTCAGGGTTCGGTCTTGGGGCCTCTGTTATTTGGAATATACTTTTCTGAGGTGCAGGTCAAAACCACTGGGCTATGGTTGACCAAGTTTGCAGATGACTGCAAGCTGGGTGCTGTCATCAATTCCCCTAGTGATGTGGACATCCCCCAAGAGGGCCTCACTCAGACAAATGACTGGTGCCAGAAACATGGCCTCAAGCTGAATACCAAAAAAATGCATCATCATCCCCTTTGGGGAGAGTGATATCACCATAAATTATCACATTAATGACAACATCCTAAGCACTCAATCATTCGTGTGTGATTTGGACACCCAGGTTGATAGCAAACTGACTTTTGACCACCATGTTGCTTCCATTGTACAGAAAGCTTTTTACATGGCCCACCTCATAAGTAAGGGTATCTCATCCAGGGACAAGGAGGTCATAACATCCCTGCATTCTTCCCTTATAAGGTCCATTATTGAGTACAATGCCCCTTTCGGCATGTACCTGACAAAGCACATGCAGCAGCTAGAAAGATCACAGAGGTTCCTCACCAGGAGAATCCAGGGCCTCAAACATCTACCATACACAGATAGGGTAAAAGCCCTATTCCTCCACTCGGTTTTATACAGACTACTCAGAGGTGACCTCTGCCTGGCATACAAGGTGATCATGGACCCCACTTTGATGGGACTGCTGCATATCCGCAAGTCAAGCTCCACTCAAGTAATCCACATGCACGGCCTGAACCTGGTCTGTGACATCAACAAGACTTATTGGTTGGACAGATCTGTGTCCCAGAGACTCCTGCATCTGTGGAATAGACTTCCACTCCACATCAAGCAGAGTACCTCTTTATCCCTTTTTAAGCACAACCTGGATAACTGGATGAACGAACGAATGAACGAAGATAACTGGATGAGAAACAGAAAATATACCCTTGAGATTCCACCCATGTCCCTGCTGGACAGGGGCATCGGGTACTGATTTGTCTAAACATGGGATAAACTCTTGGCTAGGCTTATAAGGGCCTCAGGGCCAATAGCCTAGTAATCTCCTATAATTCTATGATCCTATGAGACACATATTACCGCTAATCAGACATATGTATGTAATAATGTCATACAGAGCAGTAGTGCCTACAAACTTTTAGAAAGTATGTCGACATATACAAATAAATACACATATATCATTTGTATTTTTTAACCACAGCAGAGAAATGATCTCCATAGAGCTTCTCCAGGCTCAGCCTAGGAGCACTGTCAGTTAGGCAATGTAGACTGAGGGAATCAAAGTCTAGATACTGCATCAGAGGAAACAGTGACCTAATCTTCTGCTCCAACTGCCAAACATTACAAGTTACTTAAGATGTTTTTCAATCATCCTACTGTTTTTGGACAGCAAGCTGTAATTTTCATCTCTGTGTGTTACTAAAGTATAGCCAAACAAACAGCTTATGCTGTAACTGATGTAGTCTGTTTGTCTTTGTTGGTATGAATGTACTCAGAAAGACTTAAAAGTAAAAAGATAAAAAGTCATTTGAATATATCCATACCTCTCAACTTCTTAGCAAAAAAAATCTTGACAAAGCCTAATAGAATTGGGGTCAAAGGCCCAAAAATAGGGACAGATTTTAAATATTGCTCTTATAAACTTAGAAAGTTGCTAGAGTAACAGGATTTGTCTAAATGTGCATTTTTGTGAAGGATATGAAGTCTGAAACACAAATGTACAGAATTATTTAGTGACTTCAATCCTCAGTTCATCCCAGTAATTTGCCAGAAAATCACAAATTTTATGAGGAACAGATCAAACATATGACACAAAAATCTGGGGATTCTGCAAAAATCTGTACAGTTGAGAGGTATGCGATATATCCCATGGGCTTCCATTACATGATGTTAAAGGTATTACAGTGATGACTCTAGCTTGGCTGGGCCTTTCATGCATTATGTGTATGTGTGTGTGTGTGTGTGTGTGTGTGTGTGTGTGTGTGTGTGTGTGTGTGTGTGTGTGTGTATAAATACTACATCTATTTATTGTTCATTTTTAAATAACTGCCATAGCGCCTTTTTTTGTATACTTCCAGTTATTACCCATAGATCGAACCTTATGGTGTCCAGACCTTTCTTAAGTCTGACTTTTTAACTAAGTGACATGCCAACTTACAATAGGCAGAAACAGAAAGGGCAAGGATTTATTAATACAATGTCCTACAGTAGAAAAATTATGCTTTTTAAGCTGATTTTTCAGAAAGTACTTTGGAAAGCAGGCATGTGTAGAGGCTGCAAGAGGTGCAGCAATCCACACCACATAGGTGTCAATGAGTTCACATATGCACACACTGAATCTTCTACTCAACAAACTACACCATCCATAATATTCACAGTCTTCCATCATTGCAGAATGCTTAACCATTCACATCCTACATGTAGTAAGTAGCCATGGACAATGACAGGTATTGCTGGTATCATATTCACAAAATCTGGTCTATTTAACTGATGTTATGCATACCATTACATATCATAACATACAAAACTGAATTAACTGTAATATGAATGTAAAATAACATCAGAATTGGGTGTTGAACCCGCAATATTACAGCTTATGCAATGTTAGATGTGTTTTTGGTAGAGCCACATCTGTAGCTTGCCGAATTGTCTGACAAACACATACTGGGTCAATGTACTGTACACAACATATATGTAGTAGCCTCACAACGAGCTATAGATATATTGCTTATACGAGTGCAAGTGCACATAATGCTTCTTTGTGCCCCACCCCCATAATTAAATCTGGATATGTTTAATTGCATATTCCTTGGTAAATATGTAGGCATTTCTACATAGTTAGTGCAATATGAAGAATTTCCCAACATTTTAGATGTGTGTGTGTGTGTGTGTGTGTGTGTGTGTGTGTGTGTGTGTGTGTGTGTGTGTGTGTGTGTGTGTGTGTGTGTGTGTGTGTGTGCATATTGTACTTAATGAGTAAAAAGTGTCTACTGACTTAGAACTACTTCAGACATCCACAGAATGCTGAATCTTTTGTGGCTTACCTGTATATGACAAGCTGTATAGTGAAAATAAAGTAAAAGCAGAACCAAGTACTGAATCCAGACTTTTACAGCTGATGAGTTTTAAGGTCAGATGCAATCTTTGCTAAGATATTTTTGTAGTTGTCATGTTTAACTCTCTTATACATACATATCAGGTAAGTGAACTTTGCACAATCTGATATTTATAATTGTCTCATAAAGAGACAGATGTATATTGGCTAAAAAATTATGAGTACACATGTTGATGATTTCTGATTCCCACTCCCATCTCCCCATTAAAATGTCTAAGTATATGAATGACTTGGTAAATGTATTTATATTTGTACATATATAGTGCTATATAAAGACATCTCTGTAATTTTAAATATGTGTGAGTACAGGTTGTAATTAACTGTTACAGATGTATGGTAATGCAGAAACACAATGGATACCTGTGGAATGATGAAAAACTCACAGACTACATAACTAAATCAAAAGCAAAGGATATACAGTGTAGCAATCCAGGCTGCAATATAAGTCTAAAATAACATCATTACTGGGTTTTGAACCCATATTACTGTTCATAAACTTTAAGATTAGATGTCCTACTTATGAAACAACCTTTGCAGTTTGACATGTAACTCACAGCACAGCACAGTGAATTATTCACAATAATTTGAAATATCATCACACAGAGACAGAGGCACATTAGTCAAAAAGTACAAGTACACATGCTTCTAATTTCTGGCCCCACCCTCATCACCCTATTTAAGTCTACATATATATGAGTACATACACATCTTGTTAATTATGTATATATTTCGGTCTACTACCGGAGATCAAAATTACACTGTTTTGAAATCCGGTAGTAGATGCCCACTAACGCGAAAGTGCACTTCACCGAAAGTGCACTTTCGTGAACACCACTTGAGCGAGTGGTTACGAACCTTAGAGTTAGGGCTTGGGTGAAGGATAGTGGATAGCTAGTAAAACTAACTAAAATTTAATTCCCACCTACAAAAAAAATCAAAAAAACACATCAAAAACTTGGCATGCTGTATAGACAAAATGCCTATCTTACATCCACCACTAAAACCACTCTAGCTACTTCCTTTCTTATCCCCTCCCTTCTCTATGGTGCCCCTCTACTTACAAATCTTCAGTCCTCATTAAAAAAACAGCTCTCCTCATGCTATAACAAAATTGCTAAATTCGCCACCTCTCATAGGTCTTCCACTCACCACTGTATCTCCCTCCATAAACTAAAATGGCTAGAACTTCCCAACTATCTCACTTACACTCAACTAACTCTAGCCCACAAACTGATTCTAAACCCCTCCAACTGTCCCTCCCTTTCTTCTGCCCTTAAAATGCACCTACCAAACAGAGTTCTAAGGTCTAATAATCAAAATCTACTAGAAGTTCACAAACCCACTCATCCCCCAGGCAAAAACCTTCTTTCCTTCAGCCTCGCTCGCCTCTGGAACTCTCTACCACCTAACATCCGCATTACCACTAACCACTCTAATCTTTCCTATGTATCCCAGTATCAAAATAACTTTGACTTGCACTGGTCCTCTCAACACATACATCTAGGAAGTTGACCTTCTCCTTAGAGAAGGTCATAGTAAATTTCAGATAACTGGTGGTTTGATTCATCTGTTCAAAAAACATTCCTAGTAATTCAAGACTTCCATCCCATAATAGAAAAACGTCATCGACAAAATGCTTATAGAACTTAACATTCTTCTTATATAAATCCATCTTATATAAGACATCTTCTTCCCACAGTGCGAGAAACATGTTGGCGTAGCTGTTGGCACAGGGTGTGCCCATGGCCATGCCATCGCACTGTAGGAAGACGGTGCCCTCAAACATGAAAACATTGTTTTCAAGGACTATTTTCAAGAACAAACATATCAGATCTCTAAGTCTTTCATCATAAGTGCTATATCTCTCAAGGTAACTTTTGATGTAACTAATACCTTCAACATTGGGAATCACAGTAAACAATGACTGTATATCAAGTGTTACCATTAATAATTCATTTCTATCATTACTAATAGTAGTGCTCAGCACAAACAATTCCTTCAAAAACTGTTGGGAATCTTTCAAAATGTTGATATTACTATTAATCAGAGGTCTTAAATGTTTCTCAATAAAAACAGAGAAAGGTTCAGTGCACCAGCCTCTCCCTGAGACTATTGGTCTCATGGGTGGGTTAGTGCTATGTTTATGGATTTTTGGTAAGCCATTAATAACCGGAATAATAGGATTCTCAACATAGAAAAACTTAAACATATCCCTCGTAATGGTGTTGGATTCAACTAGGCCATTCAACACTTTCTTAATATTATTAACCTTAGACTCAATGGCAGACCTATCTATTATCCTGTAAAATCTCACATCACGTAACATCTCAAACATCGACGCCTTATATGCATCCATATTCATTAGCACAATAAATCCACCTTTATCTGCTGGACGTACAATCACATTGGAATCTGATTGTAATCTCTTTAGTGCCTCACGTTCCCTATAATTTAAATTGCATCTAACAGACGATGTATTATTACATTCAACATTAAAATATTTATGTATATCATCTTCAACCATTTTATCAAATGCATGTATTAGGGGCTGTTGACATGGCATATAAGTGCTAGATCTTTTAAAAGTGTTGTGATTGTTATAAGTCTCTTTACCCATTTCTACCTTTAACAAAACATTCCTAGTAAAGGTCTTAAGGTCAATAATTAAATCAGTGAGTTGACTGTTCGTGGTTGGTATGAACCCCAGCCCTTTATTAAGGACAGCGCATTCATACTGATCCAATATCTTATCAGATATATTCCATATCAAGTTGTCCCTGCTCGGTTCCACATTTTCTTTATCGTATGTCCCGCTACTTCCTCTGATGATATTTTTCTCTTTTGTCTCCCACGACTGACGGAACGCCCTCTGTTCACTGTTCTCTCGAACGTGGGTATCGGTAAAGGGAACTGAGGGAAATTCCCTATTTTACGTACCTCCGTGGTATTATGACTTTTTGGACGTACGTCTAACAATTCAGTCTTGCTATTGCTATCAAGGTTGGCCACTTGTATGTCATCAGTACATACCTCCGTGGTATTATGACTTTTTGGACGTACGTCTAACAATTCAGTCTTGCTATTGCTATCAAGGTTGGCCACTTGTATGTCATCAGTACATAACACCGAACAATTAGTGTTAACAGGGAGAGCTCTAGACAAGACTCTGTCTGTAACATTAGTCACATTCCTGTGCATATGAGATACTTCTGTATTCTCAACAACTTCTTCTTGAGTTAATAGCGTTGTAGTAGGGTCACTGATAGCAGTGACCATCGGAACATTTCTGTCCCTTATCAAGTCACTGCGTTTCTCATTATTAGTGTTATTATTATTATTAACAACTCTAGGCCAGGTAAAAACATGGCCTAGTTGAAAATCTTTAATATCTCTGTCTAGTTTGCTCCTCTTCTGTATTAGCAGTCTCCTCTCAAACACCGATACACTATCCATTAATGAATCCATCATGATATCAATGTTACTTCTGTTAAAACATTTATATAGGTTACTTTGTTGCAAACAAATAGATTCTCTAAGGCTATCTTCCTCCAGTTGAAAAAATTCATTACATAGGGTCATGTATTTGGCACTCACCTCTAAATTGAGCTGTTGCCATTTGGCAAGCAGCTCAGGATATTGTGTTCCATATGTTGGCATTTTTAAAACCCGTAAACCTCTTGGTACAATCTTCTGCTGCAAACAAGCCTCAAAGTGTTGTCTTTGTAGCTGCATTCTTTTCAACTTTAAAAAATCAGATTCCATCCGATCTACAGCCCTTTTCAGGTCATCACTTTCACCTCTTTCCACAATCGTAGCAGCGCTATCTGTACTCCCTTCATACATCAAGAGTACATTGTCATTACCAGTCATTAACGTTTTGAATCTATTGCTAGAAGTATTACGACCCGGTTCAAAAACTGCTTCTTTACTTTCAGTATTGAATGAACAGGTCTCAGTTCCATTATTCACTTCCAACCTCATTGGACAAATCTCAGGTCTATAATTCAGTTCAACTGCAACAAATTTGTCTTCTGCCATGTCCTCACAGAGTGTAGAAACAGAGCAAGTGAATAAAATGGCAATAAAAATGAGAACAACTACACCCAGCCAGGTAAATGATGTGTTGAGAAACTCACGAAATGTAAGAAAAACAGCAAAATACAGGTTTTAAATGTGATTTCTCACTTGGTCAGTTATGGTCTGATGAAGCATTTTGTGAAAGCGCTAACCACCGACTGAGTGCACAATAAATTTTCGTGTTTGTGAAGTACCTTGGATCTTCTGCTTTATTACTGAAGGATATTTTTGATTCTAACAACTTTGAATGATGTTTTTGGACTTGTCTTAAGCTCAGGATAGTATAATTATCGCATGGTTGCTGTTGTTGGAATTTTTGCTGTTTTAATTACTTTTTTTAGTATTTACATTACTGACAAAAATAATTTAACGTACACTCTACCGAAAAAAGTGGCAGCTTAAAGCTTTCATTGATGGACAACACACATGCAAATGATATTTGACTCTATCAGGAATGGCTGAGAGATACTGGTTATGTTCAAATACATATTTATCCAAGGAATCATAATCTTAATGATCAAGAAACAATGATAGGATTGAATGACCTCATATGAATGCTTACAAATGGATGAACAAAAATGCTACTGACACTGTGTGTGTGTGTGCGTTCATGTGTGTGCATTCTGTGTGTGTGTGTGTGTGTGTGTGTGTGTGTGTGTGTGTGTGTGTGTGTGTGTGTGTGTGTGTCTGCTTCTATGTGGATATACTAGCATGAGTCTCGAACTTGAATGATTTATTTTAAGTTGCTCACAAAGTATTACAAAATGTAAAACTTCTTTCTTTTGACTGACACAAATTAGTTAATACTCTGAATAAGTGAATGTAACCAGTGTGAGGATGAGCTGTTTCTGAACATTTCTTCAGTTTACATTTCTTTACTATTATTTATAGCTGACAATATTACTGGCTCTGATCTTGATGCTGAAATGTTTCCCTCTTCTGAGACCAGTATGTCAGTCATGATTTTAGGGCTCAATTTATATTACTAAAAACATCAGAAATGTAAAAGTTCAAGAAAAAAGGT
The DNA here is from genome assembly GCF_019279795.1 of Protopterus annectens. Classification (NCBI taxonomy): domain Eukaryota; kingdom Metazoa; phylum Chordata; order Ceratodontiformes; family Protopteridae; genus Protopterus; species Protopterus annectens. Next base: position 996,218,460 of record NC_056730.1, read on the forward strand.
CATCAAGACTTGATTTGCCCACACATTAGTCCTCTGTCCAACCTCATGTTGCATATAATAATTGTTCAAATGTATACAACAGTTCATGGGAGGATCACTGACTGTACTATTTTATTTATTTATTTATTTATTTGCAGTTTGTTAGCCAGGATGGTCCATTGGGCCATGAGGAGCCTTTTTTCAATGGAGTCCTGGGGAGAAAAGCTCCAGCAAAAAAAAAAAATCCAAATTGCTTAATAGAAGTAAGTTATAACAATAGGAAGTACAGCAATACAGGTAAATGGCATTAGTAAAATGCAAAAGCAGAGAATTCTTTAAAAAAGACAATCAAAGTTATATACAAAGTTTGTTATTTCCATCGGTTGCTTAACAGAGTTATAAACAATAGGAGGGCATTTATAGATGTATTTATAGATGCTATAGTTCATTTCGAGTATGTACTCCATCAATTAGTTGCAATCTGTTTCTGCTATTCATGTCCCTTTAATGACAATAGACTGCTACCCCTCTCTTTTCCTGCACAGTTACTCCACCTTAATTTCTCTTTTACTGATTTACAGTACTGCAAAACTTCAAATAAAAATCTTAGTGCCAAAACTCCCTATGATACCTTCACTGTAAGTAGGAATTAGAAAGTGCTTTGAATACCTGCACAACTGGTTAGCAGATATCAGCATATCCATTGCAGATCCATTGTTGTAACCGCAGTGTAAGAGTTTACCTCATGTGGACCTGATTACCTGAGGAATAACAATTATTTACTGAAGACGCTATCACAGTCACCATTAACCCATGCTTGCATGTATACATAATTCTCAGCACATTATTCCATATTCATACCATCATCCCCTCCACCAGCTATCGCTATCCAGTCCCACGTTCATTCAGGTAGACACTCGTCCCTCAACTCACCTGATATACAGCATTTGTAATCCAGTTTCCTTCAATCATTTTATTTATTTATTTAACATTTGTTTACCAGGAAAGTCCAACTGGGACAGAGCCCATTTTCAGCAGAGGCCCAGGGAAAAACACTCCAGACACATCTTTGGAATGTGGGAGGCAACTGGAGCACCCACAAAAAACCCATACGAATGCAGGGAGGACATGCAGACTCCACACAGAAGGCACCTCAGCTGAGAATCAAATGAGAGAACCTCTTGCTGTGAGACAACAATGCTAACCACTGCACCACTGCAGCCCTTTCCCTGCACACGCTTTTACTGTCATCACTCCTACCTTATTCAATAATGCACTGCTTTCTCCAATATCCACCTGCCACACATCCATCTAATCCAAAGCTTGCACCAAATCTACTGAACTAACATACACTAATGGCAGCCTATTACTTCATCACTCAGTCTATACCAGTCTGAGTACCAACTCCCTGTACCATTACCACTACTTATCTCTGTACCACAAAGTATGGCCCTTTTCCTGTGCACAGTTTTACACTCATCACTCCTACATACCCATTTCATTGCACACACTACACCATTATACTATTACACTTCTGTCCACTTCTAACACTCTGTCAGTGCAATTTTTTTTATCTTGCTGTACCCCCCTCTCCATCTCTAACACTGCATTTAACTCTAACACTCTATCCATTTTATTTATTTACCTCTAAGAAACTATCAGTGTTAATTCTTATAACTCACTCTACCATATCTCCACCTATAACACTCAATCCATACTAGTTAGTCACATATCACTAAACATTTCGGCCTGTCTGTGCTGTTTAATCACATATTCTAAAACCATCAAGCAAAGCAACTCAATGGGAGAGCAATGATAGATAATGATAAAAACAGAACTTTTAGCCCTCCTCAGGTGCATATGCCATTACTGCTGAACTGCATAAAAGGAACATGTGCAAGGAGCATAGAAAGCATTGAGAAAAAAAGCAACACTCATACCTTACTCCATCCACTGTGCATGTTATCATGTGCACACCCCCTGTCATTATGAAAACGTGGACACAAGCAGGAATGAAATGAAACTGTACCTAGATGTAGTCAACCATGATCATACTGCCATAGATAAGCAAGCACATTGCGCCACAGAAATGTATCAAAAGAAAGAAATCAGAATGGTTGTAATCCTCCAGTGGTGATGAATGCAGTGCAGGAGTCTGTGAAAGGACAGGTCATATGTTATGACAAAGGAGGACAATGCACCTTTCAGCAGACAACTCCCATGGCTACACATAAGCTACACTGTGAAATGTGCTGTACACAATATATATAAAATGCATGATTGCTAAATAGAATAATGTGCACAGATATGTACTAATATAATCAAACACTCCCTAAAGCATTGCAAATCCATGCTGTCAGCATTACATGAGTGGAACATTAAGATTATACCTCCTGTCCAGAAGCACCCCCTTTGCTGGGTCAAATATCGCATATGATCTGTAATGCTATCTACCACAAGGGGTTGAGTATGATCAGCATCATGTCTTGGAAGAAATTCTCCATCATGTCCTGTATCTCTACCTTAGAGACACTGGCAATGTCCCAGGTCTGGTCCCTCAGGTCATCAGATGTAGACAGTGGAAGACATCCTTGGTGATCATCTGAAATAACTGCTCCTGATGGTCCTGGACTCTTTTTGTCATCATGCTGCTGTCCTCTCCTATCCTTACAGTCTGGTTCTGCTGGAGTTGGGAGTGCTCAGTGTCTTCTCCATCATTTGCTGATGGGTGGTCTGGTTTGTACTCCTCACTATTTAGCATGACATAAAAAGGGTCCTACAGTCATGGAACATGTTATCACATTGCCATCAGACATGACAGCTGCTCCCACATTAGAGGAACAATGATATGTGCAGTCTTGATGTACCAATGAAGTACTTTGAGGTACATCCCATTTGTAGGCATTATATACTCCTTGTAAAAAGTGGAAATCCCTCTCACTGTACATAATTGTGAAACTGTTGAGTGCACATACAACCTCAGCAAATGACCAACATACCAGTTACAGCAATAAATTGACAAAAAGTTAAACAAATCCTACATCCTCCTGTGTTACATAGTTCCTTCGAATGTACAGATCTGACACTGCCCCTTTGATAATGTGCAGTACAGTACTCTGCCTGCTTATGCAATAATTAATTCTATCCTCAGCAGTGAAAAGTCATCATCCACAAACAACAATACAATACTAGTATTGGATCCCAACATGTTCGTGATCATTACATATATATGCAATCATGTGCAGAAGCAGTAAGCTCAAGAGGTGTGACACCATCTTGACCACCTGTGCAACAGAATGCCATTTGCCTCATATCAGTTATATAACAAAACGCCAATCAGACAACCAGTCATATCATCAAGGGTATGGCATGTGTACAGCTCCAACATGGATGTCAGCATGAGAACTGATGATATAACCACAACATTCTGCTATATGGAGAGCCAACACAGTCACAATGGGTAAGAAAAGATGGCAATTAAAATACAGGAATAAAAGGCTGACTTTTTCATAGGTTGCATACTGCTACAAAGTTAGACTGTTTGAATTTGTTTATATTCATATGCCCTCATAAGAAATAGGGATGTTACAAACAAGTAATATACTGTCACTTGAATGAATTCAATGTCTTACATGTATTGTGGAATGAAAAAAACTTTTGCTGATGAGAATGTGAAAGAGATGCATGTCATCCATACATACCAATCTAAGTGATTGCATGGTAAGAAACTCATTACCACACCTGATATCTGTATAGAAGGACATTGGTGTCTCTGCAAATGCACATACCATGGTACTTCAGGTAATATTACTCTCACTGTCAATGTTGCATATAAGATATTTAAATATATCAGGTTAAAGCTGACACAGTGAGACAAATGCCACTGATACCTTATTCTGTTTAGAACAGATAGGCAAACATTGATTTATCTTCATATACAAAATTATGCAAAATATACTTCATTTTAATTTTTAACATGCAAAAAAATTGGGCAACATGGATTTTTAATATACCAAAGAATTGGACAACTGAGATATAATTATGAGCCCCCCCTGTTTAGATGGATAAACAGAAATAATACACATAATCTTTGGGATTGCAAATAATTGGGTAATATTGCAAAGTTCCCACTATACTAAAACACTACCATTTTCAATGGTCTCCTGACTATACCCCATGCATGGCATCATAACATCAGAGCAAGTCTGCAGAAGAAAGTAGAGATGCTATTTGGGGATCTCCTATTCATAAAGAGACTGTTATGCCATATTCATGTACTGTAAGCATACCTCTCAACTGTCCAGATTTCCACAGAATGTCCAGATTTTTTGGCTCAAAATTGTAGCCTGTTCCTCATAAGACTTTTGTTTTTCTACTATTCACAGAAATTATCCGAGGAATTAAATCACTAAACAATGGCAACATTTGAGTTTCAGACTTCACAGTCTTTAGAAAATACATTTTAACACACTCTGTTCTATCTACTTTCTAAGTTTAATAGAGCAATATTTGAAATCTGCCACTATTTTTGGGCCTATGTCCCACTGTTATGTCAGGTTTTGTCCAGATATCCTGGCCTAAGAGATTGAGAGATGCATCTGCAATTCAAAATCATTATATATTAATAAATCCTTTTACTCAGTCAATGTTGTTACAGTGTTGCAGAACTTTCTAATTGCATCCCCCAGTTTGACAGCTCCACCTGTGTGTCAGAACTTATACTGTAGGCATTTATGCTAGTATTGAAATACTCCCCGTTCTTACTTTGGAATCAGGCATACTGCTCCAGAAGTACACATCTGTCTAAACAGCTGGAGCCTTCCAGAGCAGCTTTACATAATCAGGAGATGCGTAAATGCTTGGGGTAGAATGATACCCTCACCATGCTACCCCAATTGTAAATTATTTTGGAATATCTATTATCACACAAATTTAAAAAAAACATTAACATTAAGCTGTTTATTGTGAATTATAAAATTAATTTTAAAACTTTGATTCTAGTAAATAATAGTAATATGAAGATAGAATTGTGCTGAACATTTCTGCTATTTATATTTCTACAACAACAATTATGGCTCTAGAAATATTATCACTTTTTTGTGCCAAGAGCTTACAACTTGATTTACAGACAAAAGAACAAGAGAGTAGAAAGTAATATTACAGAGCTCATGTAAAGACAAAGAGAGAAAGCATTTGAATGCTTCTGTGATGAGTCTATATACTACATTTTATTTATCAATGTAGAAGTTTGCCACTTCAGAAAGAGTAACACAGTGACAAACAGTCAAAGAGGCTTCAAAATATGTAACTATAGTGAGTTTTAGCTGAGCGAACAACATGTCAATCTGCTCAATGGGGGTTATATATTTGTCCATGCAAGAAGAATTATTGATGTAACTTACTTGTAAACTGACCTCAAATTCTTTTCTGCAAAATTAAATTTTAAACTACTGTTTCATGAACATGGGGAATACATTATCAAAAAATTCTATTAATGTTGCTCATTACGAGACTGATGTCTGAATGCATGATTTATGCATACAGGGACAAATAGTTGAGCAAGTTTATCATTATTTAAATGTTGGTAAGTTATTAATTCCTACAATATTTTGGTATCCCTAAAATACAACAATATATTGGATCCCCCAAAGTACCTGATAGTGGAATCGCGGGGATCCAAAACCTTTTCCATTGCAAAATATATGGATTTTAAAATAAAATATGTGCTCTGGGATATTACATACCTTTTAAAATATTCTTGCGATTTTTTCTTTTACAAAAGTGAAGGGATTTGTATTTTCGGACAATGTCATATTTATTACTTTGGACATAAAATATCTTTTTACAATTATTCCACATTCAGTTGGTCTTGAGTGGTTCCAAAAATTTTTAGGAGATGCAAATGAATTCAATACATAAGATATTAATATGCTGGTAAAACTGACAAGGATGGTATTGGTTAAAAATATTATTTATCCTGAGGGGCTACATTTCCTTCAGTGAACTGCATTAGTGATGGGGGCTGCATGTACCCCAATATTTACAAATATACAGCCAGATTCCAAAAGAGATGGTCTAAGTGCAAGTCTGCTCTGATTCCGAAACACATGTTCTCAGTATAAGTGGCTTACTTTAGGGTAAGGCATGTCTATAAGTAGACATACACTAGGGGACAGATTCCAAAACACCTACTCTCAGCCTGTTCTTAGTGTAGGTTGTCACTTACATTGACAACAAGTCTTAAGGAATCTGGCCCTTAGTTATAATTACATAGGAGAAAGAAAAAAGGTATTCAATAGCCCAGATGCACAGTCATGGTCCTTTTATTTCAAGTTTTTAGATGATATATGTATTTTGTGGACCAAAAGCATTGACAAGCTTAACAATTTATACATTATAAAATATAAAACAGGATCCAAGGACGACCAAAGAACTCCAAACTAAAATATAAAAGCATAAGCGTTTTTGTAGCAAAACTACTTCATCAAAATATATTTTGTACAATAAAAACTAATTTAGTTTGGAGTTCTTTGGTCATCCTTGGACCCTGTTTTATATTTTGTGTACTTTACAATTTCCTTGGTGGACCCAAGTTCTGGTACTGGTTGGTAGTTGTGTTTTAATTTATACATTATATTAATACAACTACTGATTTTTTTTTAGTTAATATTGGTATGTTCCTAACTATGTTAATTCTCACAACTCCCTTTTAACTTCTGTTACCCATAAATATAAATATTATACCAACCCAATTCAACATGAAAAGTATTAATTACCTGAATATACAGATTGTGAAGGATAGTGACAGGCAGCTAGATCCAATATATATTGTAAAAACACTTATTCTAACTCAATAATACAGTTTAATATTTGCCATCCACTCCAACAAAATAGAGCTACTGTGAAGGACCAGCTGGTTTGGTTGGCCAGAATGGTCTCCGAATATGATATCTTTCTTTTGGAATGTGATAAATTGAATAACTTGTTTTGCAGGAAGGATTAGGTTGAATGGTTTGTTAAAACTATTAGTGACAAAGTGATAATACAGAAAAGGACTGGATTTTTTCATTCACATTTGATTAGAGAGGGGAATGTTGTGGGCAATAGTAAGCATAACAACAAGGAATTGTTTGACAGAGCTATTGTCATGACTTATACTCTTACCCATGTTAGTATTTGTAACATTTTAGCTAGGTACTGGAATATATATTTTTAATAACAACATGAGGGACAGACTTGGTGAAAGTCCACATATAGTTTTAAACATGGTAACTGTTTTAAAAATTATTTGGGTGGATCAAACTGTACTCCAACAAATAATAGGGGAAAATAGAGGCACATATAAATGCAGTAACAGTAAGCAATATCACCATATTTTTGAAGTTGAGCATATATGAGTGAATGGACAGTAGAGTAAGGTTTATTTACTGTATTTGAAACGGTTAAAAATAGTCCACATGGTGGCCTTCGGTAAATATTTTAGACGCGGGAATTATGGTGGCAAATTCAATTATATGCATGCTGAACACTAGGTCTGAATGACATGGTCTCTATATCCAATGTTTTAAAAGAATCAATCATTGATGGGATAGTGTTTTTTAGTTCATAAATGATTTTGCATCTGTCATTACTGCTGTTTATAATATGAAAGATTTATAATAGGTTGAATACACAGAGTTTTTTGCATGTTGAATATAACAGTACAATATTTGATTTTATATATTTATATATTTCATAGTTTAGGGCTTTATGGTATTAGTTGTTCATTTTTAAAGCTGTTGGCAGACTTCCAATTAAGTATTTGTTACTTATTTAATGAGTGAAGTATGACATGAATTCATTGAACAGTGAGGACCGTTATAGGAGAGCTGGTATTTTTAAATGTCTGTTACTTTGTGTTTCATTGTTCTGATGAAGTTCCACAGTTGTCAGAACAAAGACACTGAACCATTTTTCTTGTGTAATTAAATTGAACATGCTGAACTACTCTTCTCTGAGAAGTTTTGAGGTTATACATTTTTTTTGTGTGTGTGTACGACTGATATCATTGTGATTCTTAGTTCCTAATTGCTCATTATACTTGCATTTGGGGAAACTATGCTAGAATAGATAGATAGATATATAGATAGATAGATAGATAGATAGATAGATAGATAGATAGATAGAGGTGTTTACACATTTAGTTGACATTTTGTTGTTTTTTGGTATTTTTGTTTGCTTTCAGAATTAAAGATGAATTGTGTGATTGCTATAATGCAATTTAAATTATATAAATCCAAAAAGATAGGAATGGACAGTGTTTTCATAGGACACAGTGGTACACTATAAATTGATCTACATGACTTATACATGTGCAAGATCCTTCCAATTCTGTTTGTCAGGACCACTTTCATTTGTCAACAACACTGGTGCACCAGAAGAACAAGCCCAAGAAATAACGTAAAATATTTTATTCAACGTTTTCGTCACTTAGACTTCATCAGAATAATAATCTCTGTTAAAACACCAGCATATATACTATATACCAATCATTAACAAATTTACAAATCAATTAAACAATTAATTAGTTACCTAATTAATAAAACATTTAAAAACAATAAAATGTTATATTAATATACATAACAACACATTTCAAACTCTCAATTTATTGTTGACTAAAAAACATTTAATATTTATCATATCATTCAGGCCTGGGGGAACATCTGCTTGTTCTGGAAGTCAAAGGCAAAAACAACAAACTGCTACTCCAATAAGCACAGTCAGAGGGGTGAAACTCATCAAAGATAAACTCAGCCAGATAGCCAAACTCACTGAAGCAGGTCTTCGAAGAAGTTGGTGCAGGACGCCGACGAAAAGCAGTATCGTGGTGCTTAGTAAAATTGAAGTTTTTCATTTATTGGCGTTTTGTTTGCTTATCCCTTTGGAATTAAAAAAGACCTGCTTCAGTGAGTTTGGCTATCTGGCTGAGTTTATCTTTGATGAGTTTCACCCCTCTGACTGTGCTTATTGTGTTTAGTTCTGCTGCTTGGAATTAGGAACTGTGTTGGCTTAGTAGCAGCTTGTTGTTTTTGCCTTTGACTTCCAGAACAAGCATACATGTGTTTGGGAGGCATTTAGTCCTGCTGTTTGGCATCAGGAGCTGTGCTGGTTTAGTAGCAGTTTGTTTTTTCTTGCCTTTGATCTTCAACAATTTACTTAAAACAACAATGTAAATTTCTTTTCGTACTCGTATTTTTTAGAGAAAATGTCCAACTATTATAATAATTTGCTCAGAATTTCTCACACAAATGTTATGTGGAGTGCAAAGATCCTCAAGAACATGAAAAATGTCTCTACGTATTAACAGTAGAATGACTGATGCAGTTGTGTTAGTTACACAATTTTAAAGAATTATGATTTACAAGGTAAGAACCAGGTAGGCTAGCTGGGGTACACAAGATGAAGGTCAGTTTAGAGCTTTTAAAACTTTGCATCCAGTTATTGTTCTGGACAGAGTAGATGATGAATGAGGGTAAAATTATTATGATATATTTTATTTATTAAGAGTAATTTATATCACACTGACTGGGACTTGTTTTGTGTCTTTGCTTTAAGACATCAGAGGGCTGTAATCAGTGCACTTGTGCCTTTTGACCTAATTGCAATGCCAGTAAGCAGAAAATTACTTTATTTCTTCTTCACATATTGTCACCTGTTGATTTCTGCCATTTTAGTGGTAATTTAACAGTTTTGCTCGTCTTACTATTTTTTTTTCTGGAATCTGAAGTGTTGTGTTTCTACAGTACTGTGTTGTTTCTCTGTGCTAAATTTAATTACTTATTAATTAAAATGTTCTTAACATCCTCCATTTTAACTTTATGCAACTTAGTATTGATAGTTTTGTGGGGATGGGTAAGTTACTGGTGCTTCTAGGGAGCTGTTATTATTGGCTTAAGCCAAAGCTGTTTTTTTCCCATTGGTTTCTTTAGTGCAGCAAGTTTGGCGTCTTTGCTATAAAACGTCAGAGGGCTGCAACTATTACATAAGCTAGAATAAGCTAAGAGTAGAGCTTGCCCACATGTCAAAGCTGAAAAGCAGAAAAAGTACTTTATTTCATCTGCACTTGGCAACTTTTGAGTTCTGCCATTTTACTGATATTCAAACAGTTTTGCTTATTTTATTATTTTATTTTTTATTGGAAGCCGGTGTGTTTCTAAAGTCACTTACACGATTTATTACATACTGTGTTGTTTCCCTGTGCTAAATCTAGTGATTTATTAAGTAGTGTGTTATTTTCCAGTGCTAAATCTACTGTTTTCCTTTGATTTTCACCTTTTGCAGTTTTCTTGCAGCTACAGCTCAGTTTTAGTCAAGTGGGTGGGTAGTCTGAGAGATAGTAGTGATTATTATATGGGAGAATATAGGCAGCTTCTGTCTCTAAGAAGCTAGCTTTATTGTCTGTCATGAAAAGCTCTTTTTTCATTGATTTCTTTAAATTCTTAACTTGGTTATATTTGTGCTGAACTGTTCTTAGTTCAGAGCTGAGCAAAAACGATTTGATAGATGATAGTACTTTAATTAAAGTTTTACTCTTAGCAAGTCCAGTTAAAGCCATGACCATTGGTAAGAAGATGTAAGCAGCTAGTGACTTCTCATAGGCTAATGCTACCAAGGGAGACAGTTGGCTCCATCCAAGTCTTATCTCAATATTGTCATGAGTCAATTCTACTCCTATTACCTTGTTTCCCATACTCATGTAGACTTCATAAAACCCATTCAAACTGAAATGTTGCTAGCACTCCCACTTCTCAGGCTCAAACTAGATCAACAGGAACAACTGATTCAAGCCACAGATAAAGGCAAAGTCAGTAACATATCCCCCATCATATAAATGCCCATGATATTCAGAACCCAAATGGCTTGGGGCATGAGGCTAGGCTTGTAAGGGTCCTAGCAGTCATTAACCTAGTAACACAATACAAACGTATGAACCTATGATCGAAGACTATGAAATGTTTAAAGTCAGATAAAGTTCCGATGGCATACATTCAGAGGTCTATAAATCACTTATCCCTCTAGCTCATGACTTGCTATGGCAGACCTGTAAGGCAGCATGTGTGGACTCATCTGTCCCTCCTTCATGGAAGCATTCCTTCCTCCTTCACATACTAAAACAGGCCTATTTTTATACTTAATGTAGATAGCAAAATGAATACAGGTATCTGGGCAGCATGCCCTTCTACTCTCCTTCACTCCGCTCTGACACATTTTGTTAAAGGATGTTTCTCTGATCATTACATTCGAAGAGCAACCCAATGGCTTGAAAAAGGAAATTTGTCCATGACTTTTGGATCACTATTTTTAGCTGATGCAGAGAAAGCCTTCTGCAGTGTCAATTGGCCATATTTAATGCAAGTATTAATGACCTTTAACCTCCCACAGTCATTTATAAACTTATTCAACACCTTATACCAGCCTCAATATTGGCAGTTCATGTAGAACTATATACAGCTAATAGACTGACAATCAATAAAGGGTTTCAACAAGAATGCTCCTAGCACCCTGATTTTTTGTTTTAGCTATTAAACCCCTAGCTGAAACCTTAAGAAAGAAGCTGCTTTTTACAGGCTGGTGGCTCACTAAGAATGTAGTTAGTAGTGTGGTTGCATTATTTGCCAATGATCTCAAGGGTTACCTGAAAGAACACTATAATACTCACTCTCTGTTACATGGGAAATACTTATGACTTGGTAGTTTTTATCTGGTTCTAAAGTTACCCCTCCAGGTCCACTTTAACTATATTTAACTTTACTCCCTCCTCAGGTGATGCTATTTCATGTAACTTACTTGCCACTTACTCCCACGCAGACAAAATATTAGATATTCAACTCATTCGAGACATTTTAACCAGTTATATTTCAAAATGGGAAAGGTAGAATCTAGCACTTGAACTCAAAATACTCTTAGACAACATATTCCTATACCCAAAACTTCTATATGTTCTTTAGTGTCTGCCCATATGGATCCTCTTCAAAACATTACAAAGATGAGACAGGTTGATTTTAAAATTGTTATGGCTCCCCTACACTATAAGAGGATTGGGAAGGATATATTAATTTCCTTGCTCAGAGGGAGGCATACAACTTTCTATACTACTTAGTTCCTTACTTGGCAGAGATTCTCAGACTCTCAGGAAACTTCTACTGGCAGTGTAAGCCTGGTAGGAAAAGAGGCCAATCCTTACATTTCAACTCTATTTAAATGACAATTTTAAGATTCATGGAACTTCAATTTGAATATCACTTACCCAAAGCCCATAATATTTATTAGTTTCACCTTCTTTCTATGCTGAAATCAAGATAAAGAAGCAATAATCTAAACATTTTACATTTTTTTCAGATGCTAGAATTTGGTTTTAAACATGTACGTAATACAAGAATGAGTGTATCAGTCTTCAACTTTTGCTTAACTTCCTCTTACAAGATGTCCTAAAGTTTCCATCACTTATATGAAGCACAGACAGAAGCAGTCCTAATTAATGACTTCTACAACTTTCAAGATCATTCCCGAAGATGACCTCTTCCCCTAAATGGTGACTATGTGCCTGGTAGTGCACATGTAGGCAGTTTGTTACCTGGATCTTCTGTCTACCTGAATGCCAATGCAGAATTTCGGGTCTATATAATAGCATCGAATGGGCTGTTAACCGAATACCTTTTTATCGACACATATTAAGCGAAATACAAAAACCACAAACGGCCACAAAAAAGTCAAATTTTTTTCCCAGGGGAAAAATTGCTTGGCCATTATCAAGGATTCCCCCTTTCCTCCACTGTAGTGCAATCTCGGAGTTGGTATGTTTAGTTAGCGGAGTATCGGGGCGAAGCTCCCAACTTTGTAAGGTCTGATTTTTTTTTTTTTTGTATTGGCCAAGCGATCCAGTCTGTATATATTAAAACCAGGTGGCATAATGTGATAATCATTGATTTCAAGACTCAGCAAGATTTCAGATATGGCCAGAATATGTGTACATTCTGATGTTGTGCAGGCATATGGTCTGCAATTTCTTTTCTTTATTATTATTTAGTTAAACTTCTGATGTTGGTTTGTATAAATTTGGGACTGTGGTGAGCTGATGTTAGTTTAGGAAGCTGCTAGGAAGGTTAAGGGTAATGCTTTTGATGGAGTATTGGTCTACGCCAGGGCTGGGGTACATATCACCATGGAGTAGGATTCTATCATGATGTCTATAATTGAAGTCACTCTTATAAAAATGGCACCTTAAAATGTCTAACAACATATTGGAGTCCAAGATCTATGGTGTTTTTTTACCTTCTTGCATTATGTCACAACTCTGTGTAACTATTCCTGTACTTCATATCTTCAGTGGAGGATAGACACAACCAGCTTAGAAAGATTTAGGTATAAATTCTAAGACACTCTAACTGTAATTTCTTTAGCTGTCCAGTGATGATTCCTTTTACTCCCTATGCAGGATTTCCACTAAAATGTAACTAGTTTTTTGAAAACTTTAATACCAACCATTACACATGTTCCATCTAAGGTTAACTGTGGTACACCATCAGCATATGTGTACAAAACCTTCTTTATCTTTCCATACTTCTAGCAAGCATAATTAGCTTTCTTACTCAGACACGTGAAATAGGTGGGTGGCCGAAACCTTCTATGTAATACAAACATAACTTGACTGTAAATACTGGATCACCTTTTCACTTCTCATAGCCTGTTTCAAGTCCTTTCCCATACATCAACTGATAAGTACATGTATTCTTCCTTTTCCATTTTTTATGTAATGCATTAATGCTGACTCTCACCATTCTGTCAATCATATCTTTATATACAGTACCCCTACCCTTAGTTATGCATTTCTGGTTCTGCCAAAACTGGAGCATTTGATCCTTCACTTTGCTTCAGAGACCTATGAAATTAAATCATTGTGATCTCTTATCTTAGGGCACAATAATTGGATTTTTCCCATCTGGTTCCTATTGTTTCTCTCAATTCTCTTTCCCTAATTCAAACACATGGTGTAAGTCCACCAACAGCCTTATACCTATTTTTTCTGAATGTGCTCTATTTTCTAACTAGGTTGACAAAAACCTGATATGATCTCATATGTCTGAGATGATAAACAGCTTCAAGGCAATATCTCTGATTCCTAGTAAGTCAGTTTTCCTTTCATTCAGTTACAGTCTCCATGGTTGTCATAATGCATTTATATCACATTATTGGATGATAAAAAGAGCGAATGCTCATTCATCAAACCGATAACGTAGAAATCACAAAAACGAGAAGACACGGAACAGCAATTTTTTTCCCAGGGAACAAATTTGCTGCTCCGCAAAAAAAAAAAAAAAAAAAGTTTAAACACAAAATTAATTGGGGGGCTTTGCCTCCCACAGCCCGCAATGTGGAGGGCTGTGCCTCCACACCCTTCCTACTTAAATATATCAACTCTGAGATCGCACCATAGTGGAGAAAACAGCAAAGCCCCGAAGATGGCCCACTGATTTTTTTCCATGGTAAAAAAAATAGATGTTCCGTGACTTCGCTATTTTCTCCTTTCTACATTATTGGATTGCTGAAAGAGCATTCACTCTTTTCATCACCCGATAATATGATATAGACCCGTCATAGCACTACCTTTATCTTTAGCAACAAAGCCTACTGAGTAACAACTTTATTATCTACTCAAATCCATTAAGTTGTTGCAAAAGCAGCTGTATGCACTGGAAAGAATGAAACTTCTCACCATTCTAAATCTAACGAATAAAATGCATTGCATATCTTCCCATCATATATATATATATATATATATATATATATATATATATATATATATATATATATGTGTGTGTATATATAAACACCAAATTCCTCAAACAGTGATCCTAACAGCAGTTTGCCTTGTAGAGCAATAGAGCAAATCTAAAATGATAAAATCTAAGGAAAAATAACTAACACTTTTTTTTTTGCAGGGGGCAAGCTTCCCTACACCCCACAAGTCCCCTGCTATTTATATATATCAGCTGTGAGATCACATCAGCAAATGGACAAAAAAGTAAACATTCTTTTTTTTTTTGCTGAGAATAAGAGCAAACACTCGGAAAAGTGACAAAAAAGGCTGGAGAAGGACCAGCACTTGATGTTACGGCTAAAAACACTATTTAATAAGTTACTGAGCAGTTTTGCCAAAACAACGCAAGGCTTCATCGGAGATACGATAATCAAATCTCAACACATTTAAATATCCCTCCAACAGAATGACATCACAGTATCCACCAGTGAAAAAGAATAAAATAAGAAGTTCAAAACTACATAACATATTACAAATATATCAATGTGTACAACATTATAACAGGAAAAAGTACATATATTTAAATACTCTAAAACACCAAACTAATTATATTTGACACACTCTCAATTTTAAAATAGAGTAAATGGAAATGTCTTTATTAAGCTCAGGTTTAGAATTAGCATTTAGACTCAGCTGCTACAATACTTCCTTATATTCCAGTTGAGTGTCAAGGTCACCACCCCTACCATTGTCTGTAAATCTGTCCACTATGAAGAAAAGAAACTTCTAAAAATGGAACAGTTAATAGAATGTACATAAAGTGTATTTGTGGCTTTCTTGGTTTTTATGTCTTTTACATGCTAACTAATATGTTCTTTTAAATGCCTACATGTTTTCCCTATGTAAAATACATGATATGACATACATGTTGCAACATATACCACTAGTTTAGTGTTGCAATCCATCCTACCAGGGCAAGCAATTGCCCTGTTGCAAAGGGTGACTGTAATGTAGGGATCATCACTGATGAATTCACAAAATTTATATGCACATTTGCTCATTCAATATTTAAAATTCACTGTCCTATATAGGTATATGGATTCATCAAACTCTTAATATTTTGTCCTCTAGGATACACAACCTGAGGCGGTCCACCCAAACAACCTCTTTAACATCCGGTGGAAAAACAGCATTCCAAGTGTCCTTTAAATGTTAGCTAAACCCTGTGCATTGTGACAGCAGGGAAAAAACATTGCTCCTTTTTTCTCATCAGGCCTCTCTAGGGTAGTTTTTGTAACTGGAATGTTCAAATTGTTACCACCATAACACATAACAAGTTGAAATCTAGTCCTCCTAGAATTTAAAATCTCATCTTAGCACCATTTAATAAATTCTGTGGGTAATTTCTTTCTTGGAACATATTTAACAAGATGTCAACTTCATTTGTAAAACTGGTGTCAGAATAATTCTAGTTAGTCAGACAAGTAGGCCTTTCACTACCCCTTTTTTCTGATAAACAGGATGACAACTTTCGTAGTGAAGAAAATAATTACTGTATGTTTTCTTCCTGTGTATAGTAGAACGAAAGCATGAGTGAGCCATGTCTTTGTATAGGCATATGTCTTAAGAATTCTCTACGATACCAATCAAATCTATAGGATTTTTTTTTTAAAGTAGTGGAACTACTTAAGTAATTAATAAATTCATAAATAAGTTCCACATCACCTTTCCATAAAATCAATATGCCATTGAGCAATCTATATGTTACAAAATGTTCAGTAAAATTGAATCTTAAAACACAGTCCACCTCCCACTGAGCTAGAAAAAGGGTAGCAAAAATAGGTGTGTAATTGGCACCCATCGTTACACTGGAGGTCTGGCCAAAAAACTTTCCATCAAAGTATATGAAATTATTAGTTAACACAATTTCCATTAAGTCCACCAATAAATTAATTCTACTGTTTGTTAAACTTCCATCAGTGCTAATACAATCCGTAAACATATCCAAACCTATTTTTCTACTCAGAAAAGTGACTTCTCTGCTCCAGTTTCGATTATCCTGGTGGCTGCTTTCTGTGTGAGAAAAAGTTGCTGGTCTTTCCTGATAACTAATATTTTTGTGGCCACTGATCTTTTTAGTTATGAATCAAGTTGTGTGATATTATCTGACACTGACAAATTTGTTAAGGTCAGGTTAGAAAGGAAACAAAAGAAAATGGTAAGAGACACCTGTGAATATAGGGAGAAAGGAGCGTACCCCACAAAAAATAGGGGTGGTACGACTACCGGTGATGCACAGAATGACAATGAGGATGTGGATGGTTCTGAAATGGATACAGAGTATGTGAAGTCAGATATTTGTGAAGGTAATGATGTTTTTTAGACCCCCCCTCACCTGAGACGTTCAGACAGAATATGGAACCGCAATCAGAACAACAGCAGGTCAACTCCAGTGAGGGGCCAAGGTTACCAACAAAGGGGGAGACGGGGTGGCTCAAGAAATGTACTCCACAATCAGTGGCACAACCAGAATTCCAACTAGAATCTGAGCTACAATAGCATGCACAATTAGACTTTGTTGAAGTGTCAATGGGACTGGAAGGTTCCTTTATTGAACAAATGACTAATAACAATGATAGATTGCCTGATACCGATAAGGAATTGGTCAGTGGGAATTTTAATTGCCAACACATCTGTATTAATGACTTTTCGATTTACAATTTTTCTGACATCAAGATTTCTGACACGTATGTGTCTTTGTTAAGAAAATGGTTTTCTTTTGTACCCAACTTCCTTTACGAGGTTGGGAAGTTATTGCTGCACTTAAAACTTTTTACTGGACTTTTAAATCTTAAGTTATTTTTTGGGAATAATGGTAATCCTTATAGTGAGAATTTTTTGACTTTCAAGAGAAGTAGTATATTTATTCCCCCGAGTAACCCTACTGTCATGGTTTTTGAAAGCCTGCATGAAACAGAGATTAAGAGATGCATTTTTACTGAAAAGCAGCCTAACCAAAATTTTGTTTGAAACAGTTAACAGAAACTTCTCTTTACAGAGTTATGAAACCAGATAAGGGTGGTGATCATGACAAACAGTGATTATTCTTGCAAAATGCAGAATTATTGTATGATTCTTATACAAGAGTTTCTAAATTTGATGTATATAAAGCATATGCCAAGATTGATTGGCAATGTTATGAATTTTTGTGTGAGGGGATTATTTCAGATGAGTTTAAATATTTAACGATGGATACTCCAGTTATCCCGTCTACTTTTGGCATCCCCAAAATTCATAAAAACATGAATTGTCCAACTTTTAGGCCAATTGTGGCTGCTAGGGGTTCAAAAACTGAACCCCTTGTCTCATATATAGATGTCACATGTAAGAAAGTATTGGAGAGATTTCCTTACATTTTAAAGGACTCTTGACACTGCTTGGACATCATGAGGAATCTTAACACTAAGAAAGATTTTTTGTTTGTGACTATTGATGTCATCAACTTAATCACAGTGATCCCCCACAAGACAGGACTTGAATTTTTTGACAGTATTCTGGCTAAAAGTGGTGATTTACACCATAAAACTATATGAAGTATTAGTTTACACAAAGGAGCAGGCAATAGTATTGTTTATACTTATTATTTTTTATATTTTTTATGGTTTGTTTTTTAGGTTTGAACAATGTGTAGTTACATGTTTTTCAGGTTACGCAATTTTACTACTTTTTAGTTATTTGGTGATATATTAATTGTATATACAGGTTCGGGTTAAAATGTGCTGTTTTTTTAAAGGTTTAAAGTTTTAATTAATCTATTACATCACTGATAAACCCTATTTATTCAACAGGAAGTGATGTTTTACTTGTTTGAAAAAGTTTGGAAAAATCCAAACAAAAGCGCTTATTGTACTGGATTACTTGATTTTGTGTGACACGTTTGTACACGTTTTCGTATTTTATTTTTCTTCAGTAAAACGTTTTTCAGTCAGTCCACTTTTTTATTTTTCTCTGGTTGGTTAGTTTTGTTGGCTCTTATTGTCATGATTTACACCATGTTAAGAGGGGTTTACTTGTTGAATTTATGGAAATGGTTTTATTTAACAATTTCCTACTGTTTGAAGGGGAACATTTTAGGTAGATCAATGGTGTTGCAATGGGTGCAAAATGTGCACCCATCTATGCTGACTTAGTATTAGCGGAATGGGAGAGGCAGCATATTTTCACTTCCAAATATATGTCAAATATCATTACTTATTTACATTATTTGGATGATGTACAGTTATTATGGGGTGGAACCAAGGAAGAATTGGATGAATTTATGTTTTTTTTTTGTTAGTACAAGTTTTCTAAAGTTCACTCATCATAGTGATAAGGATAGAATTGAATTTTTTGACATTTGTTTGTACAAGCAAGGTGGTCAGATACATTCTAACATCCACTGTAAGAAAACTTATAGTAATTCTTTTCTCCATTTTGAGAGTTGGCATCCCTATTTTCAGAAAAAAAATATGGTAAAAGGGCAAATGGTTCGCCTATCAAGATTGGTTAGTCAAGATGGATTTTTAGCAACAAATTGTTAAAACTTACTGACATGTTTCAAAACAGAGGGCATCCTACTGACCTTCTGGCAAAAACAGTTATAGAAGTGTTGAAGAAAAGGGCTACTACATGTTGTCCTATATTGCTGGACAAAAACTAGAGAAGTCGGTCAAGTAAATACGAACATCCCCTTAGAACACAAAAGTTTGGACAAGGGTGCTAAGATGGTGTTGGAATGCAAACATACAGCACCAAAGGTAAGGAATATTATACAAACAGCATGGATAGTGCGTTTCTTGAAGAAATGAAGGAAACATTGGTGTTTACCCCCATATTTGTTACTAGTAAAGGGGCTAATTTAAAAGAGCTTCTAGAAAAAGGTGCTTCTGTCGTAGAATGTAAGACTTCACAAATGAAAAAATGTGGTTTATGCAATGCCTGCAAATTCATTTATGATAGACTGAATGTATATTTAAGTAGTTACAGGAAATCTTTGAAATGTCCTGGACATTGTAGTTGTAATACCGACATGGTAGTGTACATTGCTCTGTGTTTATCATGTCCAGCATTTTACGTGGGAAAGACCTCATGTAAATTGAGATTAAGGATCTTGGAGCACAGTAGGGACATCAAAAACAATAAACTGTCTAATGCATTATTTTTGCACAGTAAGGATTGTAAAAATTTTAAAAGGATTTTATTCTTTGCAATTGGCAAGATTCCAAAGGGTGATGCTGGTGGGGACAGTAAGACACTACCAGAAATTAGAGAATGCCTTTGGCATTTATGTCTTGCTGCATCTAGATTGCCAGGCATAAATGACAAAATCTCTATTTCCAGCTATTTAAAATATAAGTCACATTTCATTTTATTGGTACTTGTATATTTATACAGGGGTCTATATTAAAACATTGAACGCTTAAAACAGCGAATGATGTTTCATTGACCCTTTTTCAGCGAAAGCTGAAAATGTCGACACCTCAGAACAGTGATTTCTTTCCTAGGGAAGGAAATTACTGTTCCAACCAAAAACAAAAAAAAAAAAGTAAACACTTCCAAACACATACACACGTACCTTAACCCTAATTCTACTCCTCCAAAAAATGGGAAAAAGCTGAAAGCACATACACACGTAACTAAACCATACATCTAACTCAAAACAAAAAGTAAACATTTTAAAACATATGCACTTACCTTAACCTGCACCCTAAACCTAAGGTCAGTAACTGTTGCACATTTACGTAAACAGTTCCAAACACATGCACATTTACCTTAGCCCTAATTCTACCCCTCCAAAACAAAAGTAAACAGCTGAAAACACATGCACATGTAACTCAACCATATATCTAACGCAAAAAACAAAAAAACAGTAAACACTTTCATACATATGCACTTACCTTAACCTGCACCCTAACCCTAAGTTCAGTAACTGTTGCACATTCACACTCAGGAGCTATACCGGACAATGGAATCCCTGAGACCATACTACAGTGCAGAACATGGCAAAACAATGAAGCGGTCAAGCGACTTCTTTCCCAGGGAAAGAATTTGCTGAACCGCCACTTCGCTGTTTTGCTTGTTCACTCTTTAGGTGTTGACGAAAATGCATTTGACAAATAGGAACCCTTTATATAGTGTACAACAACACAATTTTATATATTTTTTTTTTTTGGATAAAGTTAGTATCAAATGTTTACATTGTCAAACATTTTGTAATGTTTTTATTATAGGTTTCAGGTTGCTCAGGAATTATATGACAATTTCAGTACTTCTTTTAGATTCTAGTTACATATAGAATGTATTTTTTTTTTGGTGCTGTTGTGATGTGTGTATTCATGTTTTTAAGGGTTACTATTTATATTATAATAAGGTTGCAATACTAAAAGTTGTTATTGACTAATTAGATGACTGTTAATTGCTAATTAATTATTTATTTTTTATGTATAAAAGGACTAAATGGTTTATGCTGCTTGACTGATGAAGCCCAACAGAGTTATGGGAGAAAGCGCTTAGCCTGATGTATTAATAAAGCTTTGTGCTCTCTGGCAAGTTGTGGATATTTGTTTTTACTAGTTTATTACCTTTGGGTTTATCATTTGCAGCAGACAAGTTGTGTGGTATGTCCAGATAAATAAATGCCAAAAGCTGCATTATATTTAATAACTGGTCTGATAATGTATGAGTAAATGGGGATTAAGACTTCTTTGAATCAAGTGGAGATGTCTTTGGAAAGTAGATACAGTTAAAACAGTTTATGTACTACTGAGTAGACATGAAGGTCAAATGGTAAGGGATAATCAACTGTAGCGTAGGGACCATCATTGATGAAGTGACAAAATTTACATGCACCACATTTGCTCATTCCCTTATAACATTGTCTGATTGGATGTGTGCATCTCCTGCATAGTAAGTGAAACTGTTTTGTTTACCAAAGTGAATTATGCTACATTTTTGTAAATTTAATTTGACACCATTGTCTTTGGACTAACTGTTAAGATAGTCGAATCCATGCTGGAGCAATTGTGAGTCAGTTGAAGATTAAATAGCAACACACAATTTACAGTCATCTGAAAATAGTTAACCATTTGCCAGGGGTGCTGGCCTGAATGTCTGAGATATAGACACCAAAGAGGAGAAGGCCTAAAATCAAGGCTGTGGCACACCACTGGTATTTTTTTTTTTTTTTTTTGCTTTCAGAAGTTCCAGCTACTACTCTATCCACACAGTTTCTGTCAGCAAATTAGCTATCCGCTGCATAATATAATCTATATTTAGATTTAAAAGTATATTAATAATGCCTGCATGAGAAATGTACTGCACCATCATTATTCACTGCCTCATTTACTTTTTCAAAGAAATTAATGAGGCAAAAGAGGTAAGATCTTCTTTTGGCAAAGACAAACTGATGGGGGCCCAGGATTAAGAGATTTTCAATATACAGATTAATGAAGTCTGACACATTGTGTCTACATATTAGGCTAGTGAGACTAATAGGTCTATACTACCAGGGTTCATGGTTGGGCCACCCTTGTGTAATGGCATTGCAAAAGCTGTTTTCCAGACTTCAGAAATGTAACCAGTAAAGAGGCTTGGATTAAAGAGGTTAAGCAGGGATTCAAAAAGACCAGCAAACAGGACTGTTAGTGGGGCCCATGGATGAAGTATTCTGAGTGTCTGAAAAGGTAGAATGAACTTGTTCCATAGTAATTTAAAAGGGTGGCTAGGATAGTGGAACCTGCAGAACAGCTATAACATTTGACCAGATCCACTATCTAAAGTATTATAAGTGAGAGTGAATATAATCTGAAGTGATACAACAGTAAACTTGTATGGAATATCCTGTATTAGGACCCAGGACCATGTGTATGGCAGTCCTACACTTACATCTATTGGCACAAGATAGTTGACATAACACTTGTTCATGTTTCAGTTCATTGTCATAAACTTCAATGTAAGAACAGTAAAACAAAAAGTTTAGATACCCTGTAGTAGAACCCAGGACCATCTGTACTCCAGCCCTGCACTTACACCTGCTGCCACAGGACTAGTTACATGATGTCCCCTAATTTACTAATCATTCTTACGGTGTCTGTGTTAACTACCGTGCAATGCAGCTCAGTGAGTTTGCACAGTACCCACTAGAATTAATTGACTGTATTTGGCTTCTATACTTGGCTGTATGAGTGCTATCTTCTTCCTGGGTACTGCAGTTGTTCAGTTTACACACTACTGTGCTTCACACAAATGAAATAAGCACAGCCAAACCTGCCATTCCTTTCCTCCATTTCCCATAAAAAGGAAAAAAAGACAAAAGGGGACAAATAGTTGAAATGAGGAAACTCAGTCTTTGACATACATACTGGAAAATGGTGGTTCACATGAGATATGTATACATAGATCTGGATTTTAACTCTCACTGCAATGAAGCTTAAGAATACAGGATTTGTGCCTTATCCCTCTTTGCCACGCAAACAGCTTTGTAGCAAGGAACTGCAATAATTCTACACATAACCAACTGCAACATAATCTACAGTATTATGAACCATACAACCATACAACCATTATTAGTACATTTATTATTTTTGGATGTAGTGCACTTAGACCAGTAATCTGAGACATGTAGTCTGTAAGCCATTCTATATCATTGGCCTTAAACGTGTGAGGATAGTAACTGGAAATGATAACATATGCAGTTGTCAACAAGTGAAGGGCAGGTTAGATGTTAAGGTACACAACCAGTGAATTGTGTGCTGCTTACTTACATTTCCAACCTTACATTTAACATTTTGTAGAGATAACCTGATACAACCACTAGATATAAGGTAGCCTGCATTGCTGTTGTGTTTTCCTTCTCCCAAACAGTAATCATTCACAGTTGCAATCCATTAAAAACAAACACTGAGGGAGTGCCTGCACTATGTTTCCATCTCCTACACAGAACTAAGTATTTGGGATTCAGCAATTCTAATCAGATCACACCTCATTTGCATCTTCATCATGCTAACATTCCTGAATCTGCACAATAAAAAAGGCAACCATGTAGCTAGGTAAAGTGATTGTGAGGAGACCTGTTTATGTGGAGAGAACTGAACAAACATTATTTATTCGGCATATAACTGCACAGAGGATTATTGAAATTCAGACAGTATGCTTGCATTTTGTCAGCTATATACTGTGTATGCTGGAATGCATTTAAGAAAAATCTGAGCAAAGGTTTTATACTTTTATCTGTTTGCATTAGTTAGAAGTGTATTGATGCCATGGGCATGTTTGTGAAGTCATTTCACAGGTATACATGTTTGTCAAGATTTGAGAATAGAATGCTCTGTGATAAATATATACAAGTGCTTTAGGGACAGTTCCATTGATAGCACTTTAACATTTCAAATATGGTTTGTTATTAAAATGTGTCACTTGCCATTTTGTTTTTTTGTGAGGGGTGAGCAAGGTTGAGTTACTGTTCTAGCACAAAAAAATTGATATGTTGCTATTGTTACTCTCCTTTTTTTGCATCCTATCTGTTGTTCGTATGTCACATCTCTAGACTGTTTTATGTTTCTCCAGTGTGTAATACTGAATAGCTACCTGTTTCTGCTTTAGCTGGGAACAGTAATTTTGTACTGATGTGATACTTCTGTGTATTATCCTTCTGTTGTCTTTAGGACACCTAGGAGTATGCCACCCAGGCATGTCAATTTTTGGAGACTCTCTTCACCAATGCTAAGAATCAGGTCAAAGTGGATACCATAAGGCAAGATGGTGCATTCATGCTTGAAAGGGAATGTGGAGATGTGGCACATGGAATGCAAATTTGGTGCCAGATTGTGGTTGATGTAAATGTCATGGGTGGCCATAGCAGGACATATGAGCAGGTGTAACAGTGGGGCCACTGATATGATCAAATTTGCACGGAGGACAGCAACTGGAGAAGGCCATAACCAGATGGTTACTGGGGGGTGGGTCTGCTATGGAGCCACCACTATCACCAAATGAAGAGTTCCTCATCAATATCAGGGATCCAGACAGCTGCCAGAAAAGTGCAGTACAGCATAGCATGTCCTGGATGTCAGTGAAACAGCTTCATGGACAGCCAGCACATCCCAGAAGAGACTTCCACGTAGGATTTGGTATCTTAGCAGTTGAATACTGTTGTATAGTAAATCAATTGAAATCAATCCATTACTTCTGTGCCACATGAATTCTTTTTTTAGGGGGGATTGAAGATTGCTACAGTTAGCTTAAGTTGGAGTTAGCAGCCATGTTCTTGTTGAAAGTACATTTAATGGACATATAAATGGATAAAAGTATCCCCCATGTTACTGTTAATTGTGATGAAGTTGCTTTACCTTTTGCTTAACTTCTTCCAGGACCATCTGGATTTCAGAGGAGAAATTCACCTGCAGAAAGTAATTCAAACATTTTTATTTCAGTACTGCTGAGCAATTTAAGAAATATTTTAGTATTTGCTATTGATGTCAGGCCTATTGTATGTATCTCTGTATGTCTGTAATAGTAGTACCACTGTTTTTTTAGCATATATTGGACTAGAGTAGTGAAGGTATTAATGTTTTCCTGTGTCTGTAGCTTTTTATTACAGGTGATCATGACAATGGAAGTGTGGGACCTCTGCTACCTGATGTCAGTGTATCAACAGACTCTTATGATGATGATGATGGCCAAACTGAGGCACAGTTTGGGGGTGAAATGAGTGAATATGACACCGAGGTTGACATGTGGCCATCCGTTGCAATTCTATCGGACACAGCCAATAGTCCTATGCCTACCCATTCCAGTGACCCCACAGATATTGGACAGGTGAAGGGTGAGGGCATTGATCATGGAAGTGTGGTTACTGTGGCTTCAATTCCTGTTGAGTCTGGCCATAACCAAAATGTGGTTGAGGTGCCATGTAAGAGGTTTGATAGGGGTGCTTAGAAGAAGCCTGCTGTCTCTCCTTTACTTGGTCCAAGTGTCTCTTCTCATGCCACTCAACATATGTTTATGGCCACAATGGAGGCATGGGCATGTTCGCACAGGTGCTCCAGACAAATACTCAGGTTGTGAATGTTGCACAGTCTGACATGTTGCCGATTCAATGGATTGGATGAATGACATGTTGGGGCAAGGGGTGTCTGCAATGAAATGAGGGGTGTCTGTCATGGAATGAGCATTGTCTGTGATGAAACATCTGCTGGGAGGGGAACAGCATCCTCATGAGTGCAGGTCAGCCACCTCTTCTGCTGTTAAACAATGGGGCAGTGCTCAAACATGCTCCAACAGTCGCAGTACTTCCACTGCTCTGTCAGGGAGTATGCTGTCCACATCCAGATTTGACAGGCCATGGGGTCATGGTCCTGGGCATCCTCCGGAAGGGAGCTCATCCAACAGACATCAGTCACATTCAGGTAGTAGCAGAGCATCTGACGGTGGGCATAGACATGGCAGTGCAACTCATGGTTGAGCCAGTTCTCATGGTCAGGGACAACAATGGTGAAATGCCACCTCTACCATGCATGGCTCACACCTGTCCAACATACCAAGATGTAGAGCCAGCACAGAACTTGGCTGTGTTTATACAGATACTCGCACACCAATTTCTCCTGGGGAACCCCTACAGACACACACGCAATGGTTCAGCCGTGCAGCTTATAACTCATTTTGTCTCACTGGCCATTTGCTGGTTTATCCAAATGTCTGCCTGCTTCTCTTTTTTTACTCACACACACTCACCAAACTTATGTGTCAACCTGACCTCCTAGCCCCCCACTCCCTCCACACACACACACACACACACACACACACAAACACAGCACCCTGTTCAAGTCATGATAATTGTGCCATATCCCTGTTTTCTATCTTTTGGATTTAGGTATTCATAAGCTTTGTGTCTGATGCACAGGGTGCATAACTAACTTAGTGCTTAGTATTTCTGCATTTGTGGTGTTGAACTATTAATTGTACCTTTGACTTATATTGGCCTTGCAAAGTTAGACAGCTGATAGCCTCAAAATGTTCCAACTTTATTTTGAATGATCTTGTGAGGGTTGCGAAGTCAGAAACTGCAATGTGTATCATTAGTTTCTAACCTCATTCTTTAATGATATTCCAGTACAAATGTTTGGTGTTAAACTGAGGGCATGCAGTGATCATCAGTACTTTTGCAAAGTATGCCTGTGTGAATCTTTGATGCCTATGATGTATTACTTAATAATGGATACATATAAGTCATCTAAGTCTCTACTGTCACATGTTAAGATAATTTTGTAACAATCTCCCACTTTTTACTTGCTTACAATACCAATTAGTGAACTACAAGGATATGTTCTTTATTCAAATTATTACACAATACACTCCAGGTTCAAGAATTACCTTGTAAATACAGCAGTTGACACAGTTTTAGTTCAGGGCTAACTCTGTCTGATGCAAGCAGTATACAGCCAATAAGTGGGGAGGTACAGGTTGTGTGAGTTGCCCGACATCAATGTTACTATATGAACATGCATAGGATGAAGGTTTTAGGCCACTAGATGGTGAGTGAGTGAGTGCGCAATGCGTTCTCTTAGCCAATGCAAGGACATACTGAGCATGCCTTTGTCTGCCTTTATCCACAGGAGCTGGTGGGTCCCCCTCTAACTCCTTATCTGCCTGTGGCTGGAGTGATGTTGGTATTTGTGGTGTGATGTGTGCCCCTTCTGCTTGGTTATCCTGCTGAAGCTGTTTTCTCAGGACAATGTTTTGTAATATGGCACATACTGTGAATATTTCGGTACATGTCCATGGATTGTACTACAGGGCTCCCTCAGATGTATCTAGGTACTGGAAATGTGACTTCAACAGCCCAAACACACACTCTATGATATTTCTAGTTTGAGCATGTGCCTCATCATGGCCTTCCTTCACAGGTGTGTGTGCATTTCTGATGGGTGTCATCAGCCACTGCTCTAGTGAATAGCCTGCATCCCCAGTAAATGACCCTGTGGGATATCCCCCCCTAGCAAACATCTGATACATTTGGGAGGTGTGCCAGAAATGTGAGTCTTGGTAACTACCAGGTTTGCCAGCACAAACATTCCAGATGATTCCCTTGGCATTACACATGACTTGGCAGTTGGTAGAGTGGTAGCCCTTTCTGTTTATGTAAAGCCTATCTTGTTCCCTGGGTGGAACATTAATTTCTATATGTGTGCAATCTATGGCACCCAGTACTTCAGGGTAGTGTGCTACAGGGTAGAGCTCCTGCATATTTCTGGCCCTCCCCTCAGTACTACAGGGAAAATATATGTGGTCACTTGCATACTGGAGCATAGCATTCATGAATTGATGGAGAATCGTGGATGTTGATGTCTGTGACACCCCCAGCATGTCCCCTGTTGGTCTTTGAAAGATACCTGCAACTAATATTCTAAGTGCTACACATACCTTTGTCACCACTGGGATGGGTTCCCCTCGGTTGGCGCTGGTTCTGAGTTGAGGATGGCAAAGGTCACAGACTTCCTGTAGTGTGTCCCTATCTACCCTGTAGCATTCTACAATTCCCACATCATGTAGGTTGTGAAAAGTAAAGCAGGGCTTGAAAACTCTTCTCCTTCTTGGCCTAGGCCAATTGGCAGCAGCATCAATATTGGCTTCAGCCTGTAGTACATATAAATGAATTAAAGTGGCATCAGCCCATAACAATTTTTCCATGTAGACTGCTTTCCATTGTTGTATTCCAAAAGGCTTTGGAATTTGCAGAAAAAAACAGCACAGAGGCTACACGGTTGCTTTATAGCTTGTTGAATACCTCCATCATTCTGGATTGGCTGATTAGCATGCAATTCAGCTGCTTATGCTGTAATTAGCATGCCACAGTGTTTATCTTGTTTGCATGGTGGTGCGCTCCTCTACATGGCACTTCCTGAATATAAAACATGTTGCTACCATGTCTACATCAGTCGAAAATAACCATACATTGTTTATTGAATCTCCCCAATAAACTTGCTGGAATCAAAGTATTTGTGTTAGGATGCCTTTTTCTGAAGGATATGAAGTCTGGAACTTAAGTGTATGTCATTAGTTAGTGACTTCAATATTCAGAGATTTCTCAGAAAACCACAAAATTTATGATGAACAGAGTAAAAATATAACACAATTCTGGGCATTCTGCAAAAATCTGGACAGTTTTTTGGCATGAACTCAAATGAGTGCCATTATTTAGTAATTTCAGAACTAAGTGATTTGCCAAAAAACACATTTTTTTGAGTAATAGATCATATATATATATATATATATATATATATATATATATATATATATATATATATATATGACAAAAATCTGGACATTCTGCAAAATCTGTACAGTTGAGAGGTATGAGTAATGCCCTGATATCAGTCTGAAAATGTTATGCACTTAACTGTTTTTTCTCCCTGATCAACACATACACACAGACTTGCTAGAAACACTGAGTTCTGAACTGCGATAGGGGATATAATTCAGGAATGGGTGGGTTGCACTCTATGAGTTACATATGTCCCTTTGATACAACAAGAGCCCTATGTCATCACTGGTGTGATTTCCCTCTTGAACACTTCTTTCATCTGTTAGTACTAGTCAGACACATGACTGTACAGGTTCCTTTGTGTCTTCACCTGATACAGCATTGATGTGCAGCATATTACTTACTCCATTATGGCTTCCATTCAAGTTATGTGTATTTTGCATCATGCTTACACACACACACACACACACACACACACACACACACACACACACACACACATAAATATATTGCTCCCTACCGCAACATGTCATCTGGTGTAAAGCATCACATCACACACATGGACATAAGAGTTTGAACAGTACAAAAACATTACTGTTTCTACTTTTTCCATTGATCAATCAAGCAGCATCCCTCCTCATATTTAGGTAATGACAAGTGACACTTCACTCCCTATAGAAAGAAACTGATGAATATTTGCCTTCAGGCACAGGATTATACTAACTGATACACAAACGAGCTTAGCCCTTTTGTGAAATAGAAAACAACACTGATATAAGTATGTATAGACAGTTTGTGATAAATGCTCAGGTAAAATGCATTACTAATGTTATGATCAGTTATGATCACATGTCCAGTCATGTACGCTGAGGGTTTGATTCTTTCAATGTCTCTGTGTAAAATTGCTCATACACTACCTATGAATGTTTGTTTTCTGACATTTTTACTATAATTTGTTCTATAACTTACTGAACAGATGTATTGCAAGAAACAATACCTGGTTGTGCAACTTTCACAAGTAAACATTATTGATGCCCTGTGTGTTGTCCTCCCTTTTGACCATGGTAATATTTATTCATACGCACACACACTGGTATGGTAACCCTGAAATGTCTGATGTCTGGCAACTGCTCTATGGTGTACTTTGTGGTATTTGTAGCTAGTGCACAAGTAAAGAGAATGTAGGTTAGGCAGGCACAGGTTCATTTCCAGTGAAGTGTGCATTGAATCAATGTACAAAAAGCAATTTGTGACATGCAATAATTTTCTAACAATAGATGTAAAAGATTTGTACAGTTGCATTCCCCATGAGACTGGATTAGACTGGTTTCTGAATTTTTGTTGGGGGAATTAGGATTGGATCAGGATGCAGTTAATGTATACACACATCTCATGGAAATTGTATTGACAAATAATTACATTTTCTTTGAAGGCCACAATTTCAAACAAGTGGAGGCTGTGGCCATGGGGTCAGCATGTGGCCCCTTATTTGCTAATACTGTGATGGCCTGGTGGGAGAAGACTATATTATTGCCATCTCCTTTTTACAAACAGATGTCTCTATATGTCAGATATTTGGACGATTTGTTTGTAGCATGGAATGGGCCTTGTGATCTGATTTCTAGTTTCCTGGAATATATTAATATGAGTTCTGAATTTTTGAAGTTCATGTATGAATAGTACAGTAACAAAATTTCCTATTTGGATGTGACAGCAACTAAAAAGCATGAAGGGGGCATAAAGTCTACAATTTTCAGGAAACCTTCCTATTCCAACAGCATTTTTCACTTTACCAGTAATCACCCCTTAAATGTAAAAAGGGGGATTATTAAAGGGCAATTAGTCAGAGCTGCCCGAATGGTCTCGGAGTATGAAGACTTCTTGGATGAATGTGAAAAGATGACTAGTATGTTTAGGGAGAGAGGTTACCCATCTAGGTTGATTGATAATATCAAGAGGGAAGTTATTTTCAAACGGCAAACATGGATATACAAACCTATTTTGAATATGAATAGAAATGTTATTGAACATAAAGTTATTCGAGTAATTGAATCTTAGGAACATGTACAAGGGACAGCTAACCAGGATATGCCTGGGTCTAGTAGTAACAAGTGCAGGGACAACAGCAATGATAATAATAGTAACAAAACAAATAACAATAATATAGTATCAGGACGAAGTAACTTTTTTTTTGTTCTTTTGTGACTGTCTTTTCTAGGAATATGATGGTTATTCAGGACATTGTCAGAAAAACTTGGAACTAGATTCAAAGATGGCTGCCATGCTGTAAATACTGCTAAACTGCAGCTCTTCAATTAACCCGAGGAAAATCTCTGATCTGAGTGGGTATCAGGAGGTTTAAACATCAAATTGATGATAAAAAGTTGCATTTATACTTACCTAATCTAAAATCAGTTAAAAAAGTGGGAAAAAAAAGTATTTATCCATCAGGATTACAAGTGATTACTTTGCTCTGAAGAGAGAAACAAACAAAGGGCCATGTGCTTTCTTTATTCTGCCTTTCTGCTTGGGGAAAGAAAAATCTTGCAACAAGGAAGAACCATGGAAACAACTACTACTAAGACAAAGTTGTCAGAACTACAGTCGCCAGTAAAGGATGGAACTGCGAAAAAAACAAAGGATTACTAGAAAGCAGGAACAATAGAAACCAGAAACTAGATCCAGGACCGATCAGCCACTAAACATGGAGGATATCAAACACGCTTTACTACCTATACAGGAAGCAATAAAGGACTTGACCTCACAAATACAAACATTTGGAGTTTTATGCAATCAATTGCTTCAGAGAATGGACAAAACTGAGACCAGAATTTCTGAAATAGAGGACAAAATTGACATGCTGGAGAAAAAATCAAAGGTATGTGATGTGGATGTACAAGCCATGCAAAATAAACTTATTGATTTAGAAGCAAGGTCTAGAAGAAATAATATTACTATAAGAGGAATCCCTGAAAACATCCAGTATGCAGAGCTAATACCAGCCATAACACAAATATTTGAAATCCTGTTAAATGATGCTGATGGGGTGAAACAGATTGTAATAGAAAGGGCACAGAGAGCGCTGAGAGAGGTACAAGCTTCTACTATGCCTAGACCTGTATATGTTAAGATATTGAACTTTCAAGATGTTAGCAAAATACTGTTTACTGCAAAAAAAAAAAAATGGTGGCTATGTTATGTGGAAAAATGTTAAAATATTTCTGGCTCAAGATTTACCATTACAAGTAAGGCAGGCTAGACAGTCTTTATCTGCTTACTGTAAATTTCTGATTGATAAATAAATTAAATTTCAGATGAAATACCCCAATATGCTTACATTTATGGTGGATGGCACTAAATATTCTGTTTCCAATAAAAATCAGGCAAAAGAAGTGTTTCTGAAAGTTTTTAAAGTTCTACCTGCATCAGAGGGCTGAAAAGAACTTCCATTGAGACTGGCATGTTCCTGTAGTCAGATCCAGCATGTATTTTACCTCAAGGCTTTTCTAATCCTTTGTTTCTTCACTAAACTGTTCAGGCCTCTGAAAAAGCAATACAACTGTTTGTTTATGCTAATCTGAGGGACTGCTGTCTGGTTTTCAGACTTTTATGACCTCCAAGGTCTATTTCCATTGTGTGGTAAACAGGAAATGCCTGGATTTCAACTGAGAGTGTCGATTTGGATGTAACACTTCCTGTGGTCCTGCTGTGAAAGAGGTCCCCCGTCGTGAGTATTTCTGATGGTTTCCTGGCTTGAGAAGACAAAGAGAACTGAAAATAATATGTTAATGTTCTTTTTATAATTAAATAACATTACAGTATGTACTTAAAGCACATAATAACATGTACTTTTACTATTTTTTTCTTCTTTTATAGGTGTGAACCAAAATCATTTTTTTTACTATATGCAGTGAGTGGCAGGCACTGTGTAGGGTACAGATTTAAAATGTAGGATGCATTTTTTTTTCTCTCTCTCTCCTCTCTTCTGTACAAAGTTTATGTACATAATGATTGCAACAAAACAGATACTTAAGGTAGGATAAAATAAGTACCCAATCTACTAAAACTTTCCTTTACACAGTAATGACCTTAGAAATGAGATTTGTTTAACTAATAGTTAAACCAAAGCTGTAGTTAAGTAGCGGTGTTTGGTAGGGAATGTGTAGTTTAGACTTTGATGTAGATATGCTAGAATATATAGGTTGTAAGTTTAGGAAATGTTTTAAATGTTATTACCTGAAGTTTTTCAATGTGTTGGTGTGTTTAACCTTGTTTATATTTTCTCTTATACAAGATCTATATAAATCCTGGTCCAGGGGTAAAGTGGGTAAGCACTAGTTAGGGACGGGATGTAGGAAATGCTTCCAGATTAGATATAGTGTACAGTCAATACATGTCAATTTGATAATTCCCCTCTTATATTGTTATTTGATACCAAGACCTGCGAATGTGGGAGTTGAACTCATGGAATGTTAAAGGGCTCCAGAACTTGAAGAAGAGAAAGCTGTTGCTACACATATTATTACAGGACAAAGCACTGTTTGTATTTCTACAGGAAACACATTTGATGAATGAACAATGGAATGATATTAGAATAAAGAACTGGATTAGAGAGCTAGTGACATCAGGAGGTAAGACAAACAGTGCGGAGTGGCTATAATTATCAAAACCCAATACAAAGATAGGATTTTAGACTCCAAAGTGGATCCAAATGGGCGATGGTGTTATGTGATTTTATCGGATAATGCATTTGATAAACCTATCCTACTTTTGAATATATATGCCCCATGTAATGATCAACACAGTTTCATAGCATCATTATATCCAATATTAACACAATATGATGGTTATTATTTTGTTGTGGGTGGGGACTGGAATACCTATCAAAATCCAAAGTTGGATAGGTCTTGTCCACAAAGAGCATTTAATAAGCAGGCCGGGATAGCATTAAATGATTTTAAGGAAGATTTTCAATTATATGACCCCTTTTCTTATTCACAAGATATTAATAATGCAAATAAATACACCTTCTATTCACCATGCCACAAAATGTGGCTAGAATAGATTACTTTTTCATATCTAAAGCACTAACAAATTTAGAACCAGTGGTGGTTATACATACTCGTCATCTATCAGATCACTCAAAAATTTCGTTAACATTTTCTAAAGATTTAAAAGACACAAGAAGGCATAGGGGTTATAATTGGTCACTCAACCCAAATCTTTTAAGTAAAAAAGAGATAGCAGATGGAATTATAAAATATTTGAAAGAATTTACAGATAGCTTGAAGCTCCAAAAACATACTCCTGACATTGAATGGGCGACAGCTAAAGCTCAAATTAGTGGATTTCTTATACAAAAAGCCTCATATTATAAGAAAATTCATAATAGTGATATTCAAAAACTAGAAATAAGAATAAAACAACTTGATAATGAGCTGATTCAGAATTTTAACGCTCAAACTGAGGAGAAAATGTTGAAGCTTCAAAGGGATCTCTTTTTGCTTCATAATAATAAATTAACACTTCAAGAACATAGGTGTTTAGTGAAATATGCTAATAATGTTCAAATACCATCAAAAGCACTGGCAAGGATTATAAATCAATCAAAAACAACTGGATATATTTCGGAAATACAGTATAACGACACAATATATTTTAAAACTGAGGATATTGTTGATGTTTTTGGGAAAATCTATACTAAGGTGTATGAGGGGCAAACTGATAGGTCTCTACATAATCAGAATAAAAGTTTTCTGCAAAAAATTAACTTTCCAGAATTAGAAGAGAGCCTGCAAAGTGACCTGATTAAACCTATTTCTAAAGAAGAAATAGTATATACAATTCAACATATGAAATCACATAAGTCGCCAGGGCCTGATGGTATTACATCTAAATTTTACAAAGAGTTTGCTGATAGTTTGGGAAAAGAATTGTCTCATGTATTTAATTATATAACTAAAAATAAAATTAGTGACCCCCACCTCAAAGCGTCAAAAACAATTTTCATACATAAAACCAATTCAGATCCCCTTAACCCAGATAATTACAGACCAATAGCACTAATGAATGTGGATATGAAAATTTTAACATCAATTATAGCATCGAGACTAAAGAAGGTTTTGATATATCTAATTTCTAAGGAACAAGCTGGATTTATGGCAACTAGACAAACTAGCGATAATCCACTTACACTGCATAATATGATGACGTATGCTAAACAAAACAACTTTAATATCTATGCTCTTATAATAGATGCCCAGAAAGCATTTGATAGAGTAGACATAAAGTTTTTGTTTGATGTGTTACCCTATTTTAACTTGCCCCAAGAATTCATTCAGATACTACAAATATTATATAGTAATCCATACACTACGCTATACATCAATAGGACTTATTCTAACAGAATACAGATTAAAAATGGTACTCGTCAGGGTTGTCCCATGTCCCCCTTATTGTTTAACCTATATCTAGAATCCCTATTTTTATATATCAAGCAAAATTTGTATCATAATGCACCAATAATTTATAGGAATAAAATATTAATGTCAGCATTCGCCGATGATCTTATTATTTATTGTACAACCCCAATTTCGGACAGTGAAAAGTTATTAAAGCTCATAAACGAATTTTCAGTAGTTTCTAATTATAAAATTAACTTACAGAAAATGAATATCTTCCCGTTAAGAACCCCAAAACCTTTTTCATTAATGGCCCTGATGGGGAAGTTAACATGTAAAGAAAATATTAAATATGTGGGTATCAACTTCTCTACGGATAATAAGGACTTTTATAACAATAATGTTAAACGAGTATGGGAACACATAATAGCTGACTGTGACAGATGGAAGAATTTAAAACTACTGGTATTAGCAAAAAGTATCAATAGTGAAAATGAATATACTACCACGAATGTTATACATATTTAGGTCTGCCCAATTATCAATTTCAAAAACAGTTTTTAAACAAATGCATAAAGATCTAGCTAAATTTATCTGGAACCCAAAAAGAACTAGAATATCTTATGAGAAGTTAATGACCCCTAAAACAAGAGGGGGACTTGAGCTACCAAACTTTGAAGCATATTATTTGATTGTAAACGCTAATCAAATTTTAAGAATTGCTAATTATGATGTAACGAATACAAAATGGATACCAACTTGGGTGGTCTTGAATCATAAGCATATTTTGGATAGGAAAATAAATCCTAAAGCATTACCCTTTATGGACAAAATTAGTCTGATAAAATATGGGGTCATGGACCACATAATAACCTATGTCTCATCTTTGCAAACTTTATTTCAGTCCGTAGATTTATTGCAATATATGATGGTTCTTCAACCTTTCCACAGGAATTCTAATTTTAAACTAAATAATCAGCTGATCGATCTCAGCAAATTTCCATTAATAGTTAATCTGACTCTATTTGATGTTTTTAATAAACTTGACTTATCGGCTTTACAAATTAGACAGGAAATGA
The DNA here is from genome assembly GCF_019279795.1 of Protopterus annectens. Classification (NCBI taxonomy): domain Eukaryota; kingdom Metazoa; phylum Chordata; order Ceratodontiformes; family Protopteridae; genus Protopterus; species Protopterus annectens. Next base: position 996,255,015 of record NC_056730.1, read on the forward strand.
ATCTACCTAGAAGTTACATTGTTATAATGAGACAAGTTAAAGAACTTGCCTTGATCTATTTTAGGAACTTTAAACCTGCAGCCGGATTTGTGAATAAGTGCTCTGGATTGTGGCAAGCTATCCAACAAGACACTAAATTTATAGCAACTGCATACAAATTAATTAAGGATTTGAAATTTCAGGACAAAATTTTGCTTTCAGAGTATTGGGTAAACAAAGTAACAGTAACAGACAATCAGATATTAAAAGCAATTGATATAACTAGGAAATCAGTTTCTTTTCAAAAACTGATGTACACGCAATTGATGATTTGGAACAATGCATATTACACACATCTTAGATTACATCAATTTAACCCTAGGAATTCTCCAATTTGTCCATACTGTGCAGATCAAACAGCGGATCTTCTTCATATGTTCTGGAGTTGTAAATGTGTGTATAAACTTTGGAACTCTCTTAAAGTACAACTGCAAAAGATGGGTTATCAAAGTTCTACACTGTCATGGGAATTTATGATTCTACACATTCTTCCAAGAGAGCTTTCCAGATCGCAAACTATTATTTGTATGAATATTTTCTTGCTGATGAAACTCTATATAGCCACAAATTGGCTAGAACCACATAAGACATCATGGAATAATGTTAAGCTTGTGGCTATAAAACATATACTAGCACATAAATTACTTCTGAAACAAACTAACAAAAATATTAATAACCCGGAAATATGGGAAAAGGTCTTCAATATTATATTAGCATGATACTGATTTTAGGAATAGATTAAATATAGGAAGCATTTCATGTAGATATTGTATAAATGGTTTGTAGTAGTTATAGTGTATTATGTGTGTGATGTTTATTGTATTTTTGTAATGTTTTTGGAAAATATATTTCAATAAAAATTTATTATGGAAAAAAAAAGAAAAACTTGGAACTATATTTTACAGGAAAATGTGGGTAATGCACTGGGGAATCGTCCAAATTTGGTGTATAGGAGAGGCCAGAATTTAAAAGGAATTCTGGAGAGAAACAGTAAGTGTAGGATTCAGGGCAAAATGACAGCCTGTAATATGTGTTCACAATGTAATCACACTTTGCTTACAACTCATGTTGAAGTGGGTGATAAAAGGATAAATATAAAGAAAAATACAACTGTAATTCCCAAGAGTGGTTTATCTGGCTCAGTGTAAGGTGTGCCCAGTGTTTTACATAGGTAAAACCAAACGTAAGTTGGCACAGACGATAGATGAGCACATTTATGAAATTAGACAGGCCAATGAAAAGAATGCATTATATAGGCATACTAAAATTCACCCTTAACACACTTTCAAATTTGTAGTTTTAGAGCAGGTGAAACCCCACAACAGGGGAGGACCCTGGAAGGTTTATTTAGAGACCAGGGAAACATGCTGGTAGATTTTCACTAATGCTAGTTGCCCCCCTGGTTTAAATGAACTTGTATCTATTACCAGTTCATTAAACTTGCAAGTTTATGACAGTTGAAACTATTTAGGTTGTATAATTTCTTTTTTATGCATATATTAAGTGGTTTTATGAAAGCATATTTATTAACTGTGAATAAATTTGAGTAATATATAAGAGTTTAGTGCTTAATGGATCCGTTTCCAGATTTTAATTGTTGCAATGTCTTTTTAAAGATCAGTTAGATGTGTGTTTTTTCTATAGGTGTGTCTCTTTCATCTGCTAGTATATAAGAAGTAATGATGGTGTTTTTATTTGTCTGAAGAAGTATGATGATGTACACCAGACGAAAGCACTCATCTCAATAAATTTATGTGGTTTGTGTGCCTGATACAGCCTGTGCTCATTTTATTTATTTTAACTTTCACAAGTAAACAATATTGATGCCCTGTGTGTTGTCCTCCCTTTTGACCATGGCAGTGTTTATTCATACACACACATACTGGTGATGGTAACCCTGAAATGTCTGATGTCTGGCAACTGCTCTATGGTATATATTGTGGCATTAGTAGCTAGTGCACAAGTAAAGATAACGTGAGTTAGGCAGGCACAGGTTCATTTCCAGTGAAGTGTGCATTGAATCAATGTACAAAAAGCAATTTCTGACATGCAATAATAGATTAATGAGCAGATGTGATTTAATATATTCAACATAGCTGTAATTCTTCCAGACATTGAGGGTTTTATTTTGATGTCCTGTGTTTTGAAATCCCTTTAAACCATGGCTGTATGCATTGACATACACTGGTGATGGTAATTCTTAAATGTGTGCTATCTGACAACTGTATCAGACTTCTTCTTTGGGTCACTAGCTAATGCAGAAGTCAAAAGAATGTGAGTTAGGCATGCAGGAGTTTGACTCCAGTGAGATGCATACTGTATCAGTATGCAAGCAACAACTTGCAACATATAATAATGGACTTTAACAGATGTGATATGGTGCATTCTACTTGGTTATAACACTTTCACACATATAGGGTTTTTATTTTGATCCCCCATATGTTGTACTCCCTTTTAAGGAAAGTTATATGCATTTACACACACCACACACACACACACACACACACACACACACACACACACACACACACAATGGTATTCCCCCAGATGGATGCTTTCTTACATTTGTTGCATATGTTCTTCTGTGGTGTCATTCATTAGTGCATAGGTCAAGTAACTGCGAGTTTGGCAGTCAGCAGTTTAAATCCTGTGCAGCCTACATTGTCTCTATGTTTAAAAATAATTAGTAACATGCAGGAATGGTTTCCTGAATGCATGTGCTGTTAAATGTTTTCTAGTATTATACAGGTGAAGGGTTTTGATTGCCAAAGTGTTGTTCTCCACTGTAACCATGCCCAGTTTCATAATTTATGTTTTCTATTGTTCTCTGCATGACAGTAAAGAATAGCATCACTGTCCAAGGTTGGGAAATAGTAATTATCATTTCTTGTGTCATTAAAAAAGTAAAAACAAGTACCAAGTTGGTTGGTCAATCCTATGCAGTAAAATGTCCAAAAATGATGACCAAATGCAGCAAACTAAAATTAATTAATGTATTAATTAGTAAGTAGAAAAACAGCTAGATGAAAAGTACAGATGCTATCACCTGAAGAAGCAGATATGTTCTGTGAAAATACTCAATACTTGTGTTATTTCTTAGAATAAAGAAAGTTCTTTTAGCTTGCTGCATTTGGTCATCATTTTTGGACATTTTACTGCATTGGCTTGATCAACAAACTTGATACTTATTTTTACTTTTTTCATATACTGTGTGATTTACAAGTTGGTATGTAGCAAGCACAAGCTGTAACAACATTGAGCAATATGGCTAATACATCTTTACAAATACAACAACTGATGGAGGTGTTAGATAACCCTCTGCTAAAAGACTTAGAAACTACAGTGGAGGACATCGAAGAAGAAGTGACACCATTACTTGACATCAAGGAATATAAAAGTAAGCTTCTTAACTTTGAAAAGTTATTTCAAAAATTTGAGAGGTTACAGTGGCAGAGACTGTCATTTAATGGATACCTTATGCTCAATATTGCCCCAAGGGGTCTTCGTATATTGAAAATGCCAACATATGGCAATTTATATACAGACATACTACATCAATGATAAAAATTGAACTTGAATCTTTCTATGCAGTATATGAAACTTATGAATGAGTTTTTTGAGCCAAATGAGCAACAGCTAAAGCAAGATATCATTACTTTATATACTGAACTTTCTGAACTAATTGAAAATTAAATATTTTCGTCTTTGTTAATTGAAACACTAGATAAATCAGTTAAATTTGAAGCCATGCTTGTGCAATAGAAGAAACATAAACTAAAATGTGATTTAAACAATTTTAAAGCAGGCAATGTGTTCTTTTTGCCAAAAAAGCAGACCCAAAATGATTGCGAGAAGAACCCAGAGACATCAGCCAGTCAAAATCCATTTAGTGAAGCAAGAGATATCACAACTAGAGTGCAGGAAGGAGAGAAAGGAACTGAGCATGCTTGTAACACAAACGAGACTGCAATGAATATGGAATTCGCATCTGGTGAGCATATATCAGTTGATGCTTATCGAGTATCTGCTTTCGATCTCGTAGATACAATCATGCCACTCAGTTTGAATGCTTCTAATTTTTTGTTACACAGAGAAGAGCCGTTTCCAGAACCACCGAAGCGCAAACGTTCATACAGTCAACGAGAACGGAAGAGAAGCAACCAGATTAGTTAGAACATTTTCAAACAGGTATTAATAATGAAAACATTGTTTTTACTATATCACAATGTCAGCTAACTGAAAGTGAAATAACAGTGTTAAACTGAGGCTTAACTTTTGTACCTGCAACTAGTATGGATATTTCAAAAATGCTTACAGATTTGAAACTGTGTACACATAAATTGCATTTAAATGTTTTTTTCCTCTATGCAAGCGAAATAATCTAATGTTATAAGTAGCAAGCATTATGGAAGTAGCACCTTTGTACCCCCACAAAACCCAGTTATTAACATGTTTGAAAAAATGGTTGAAAAGGATATATATACACTTTTCCATGAGAAACATAAAAAATGCTTCTATAACCTGAATGAAATGGTATATCGAGCTATAGACTCTTTACAACAGAATGACCAAATTATTATAAAGCCAGCTGACAAGGGAAGGGGGATAGTTGTACTTGATAAAGATTATTATGAAAATACAATGCTAGCTATATTAAACACTAATGACTATGCATGCATAAGAAGAACTGATGTCATATATATATTCAACAGTTGCTAATAATCTAAAGGAATTATATGAAAACAACTTGCTTACAGAACAACAGTATAGATATTTATATAGAGAGAAACCAGTGATTCCAAGTATTTATGGAGTCCCAAAAATTCACAAAGATATGTTAAGACCACCATTGTGCCCAATAGTTAGAGCAAGGGGCTGGGCAACAGAAGCTATATCTAAATATGTAGAATCAGAACTGAAATGTGTATTAAATACATCTGTTACTATTATCAGGGATAGCAAAGAGTTTCTAAAGGAGTTATTTGAATGAAATGAAAATAATTTGGCAGCTACTTGCTAGCTGGTTACACTTGATGTTAATTCCTTATTTACTTGCATTCCCAATGACTTAGGAATAGAGATGATTAGGAAATATATAGACATTCATATTGAACTGAAACATCTAAAACTATATTTAATATGTGACTTATTACAACTAATATTAGAACATAATGTGTTCATGTTTGGAAACAGATACTATAAACAAATGTCAGGAGTAGCTATGGGAACAGCGGTAGCTAATACATATGCAAATATAGTTATGAGTATGTGGGAAAAAGATAATATTATGGATGTAACCAATAAATACATCAATAAGAATCTGTCATTTTACAAGCATTTTGTGGATGACATTTTTCTCATTTGGGATGGTCCATTGTGTCGACTAAATGAATTTATAGAAGAAATACAGAGCAGCCCCACATTTTTAACATTTAAAGAACAAGTTGACTATAAAGCCATGAATTTCCTTGACATTCATATAGAAAAGAACAATGGAAGTAGACTAGAAACCTCCCTGTATAAGAAGCAAGAAAAAAAGAACACATATTTAGCAGCAGATAGTAAGCATCCCCCATACATTTTTAGAAACATCATGAGAAACCAAATGGCTAGAGTCAGTAGGATTAATACTATAAACATCACTTGCAATAGACAACTAGACATACTAGCCAATTAATTTGAACAGCGGGGGTATAATAAACAACAAGCATTAGAAATAAAGGATGAAGTCATGTCTAAACGAAATAATATTTGTGCATCAATCTTCTCTTATAAAAGTGCAGTCAGTAAAATGAAAGAGAAATCGAATAGATAAAAGGAATGCAAATACATCATGAATTATGACCAAAATACTAGAAATATAAGGCACATTATATGCAAACATTGGGCCATGTTGTCTCTGATACCAGAAATGAACAGCATAGGTGCAATTCCCACTTTTATATATAGGAAATGCAACACTATAAAAAACAAATTATGTTACAAAGAACAACAAAGCAGTGGTTCATTCAAGAAGAAATATGTAGGAACATATAGATGTGGGAAGTGTGTATGATGTAAACAAATATATACTATTAAGAGTTTTATAGATTTCTTGAGACATAATTTTTTATTAAAGCCTGTGGGAACTGCAACACTAGCAACATTATTTATATGGCAAGATGTGTGCTATGCACAGCGTTCTATATAGGAAAAAACAAATCAAAAATTTAAACAGCATATAAGCAGTCATATGTCTGAAATAAGGAGACAGGTTATTACTAACTCTCTGTATAAACATATATTGAACACAAATGAGCAGCATATATTTAAATTTATAATCTTAGAAAATGTTTATCTAACAAAGAGAGGTGGGGACATCAAGAACTATACTGAAAGAAAGGAAAATAAGTGGATACTGCACTTTAATGCATGTACCCTCCCCAGGTCTCAATGAAATATTTTCTCTTAAACCTGAACTAAGTCACTTACATAATTGTATTAAGTGAATATACTAAACATTATATTAGTATTTAATGTCTTTTTATGTCTGTGTTATATGAGTATGCATATTTGAAGCTTATAAGGAAATATACCTTTAAAAGCTAATGATTTTAACTAGATGATTATTCAATTAATGTATTAATTAGTAAGTATAAAAATAGCCAGATGAAAACACCTGAAGAAGCAGATACATTCTGTGAAAGTGCTCAGTACTTGTGTTATTTGTTGGAATAAAGGAAGTTCTTTTAGCTTGCCGCATTTGGTCATCATTTTTGGACATTTCTTGTGTCATGGCAGAAACTGAAGACAATGCCTTTGGATACATAGATATGCTGACCATCGAGCTATGGAGGATATCCATGATGCACAAAGGAAAACAATATTTATATAGTCCATTGCAGGCACTTATTATTTCAGCTTTAGCTGCTTCCAAAATTTCAATGTACTCCTGATGTGATGTTCAAATTGTCAGTAAGGAATGCTGAGGCTTATGATCCTCTGTGTGTGTTTCACAATGCCCATTTCTGAGTGTTCCATAATGTGGTCACACTCCCTTCTGACAGGTGTTGTAGAGCTAGTTGTGTGCCAGAGTAGGTAGTACATAAGTAAAGAGACTGTAGTTAATAGTCAGGGATTTGAATGCAGTCAGGTGTACAGTGTGTAAATGTCTGCAGTATTGACAATGAATAGATGTGTTATGACATTCTGCTTGGGTATGACTTCTTTAAAGGCAGGGGGGAGGATTTGAAGTCTCGTACTCCCTTTTAACCATGGACATGCTCATTCACCCACACTGTTGATACTATTCCTTCCAATGTATGCTTTATGACAAGTGATGCATAATCTTTTTTTTGTGGAGTCAGTAGCTAATGCACAACTCGAGTGACTGAGTTAGGCAGGCAAGGTTTCAAATCTATGGTATAACTTGTGGAGTAGTGGCAACTGTCATTATCATGTAGTAGTAATGCAATATAAGTGTGACATATACTAATGTGGTATAGTCATCTGACAAATTTCATGTCTCACTAAAATCATGCAATTACTCATACAGGGGATGGTGATTTTCACACACCTCCTATTTTATGTACTTTTTCTCTGTTCAGTTTATATTCAGCAGCATTATTTTTAACTTGTATTGTTTATTCATATGTCTTCAGAACTCCTTCTCTTGTGGCATATTTTAGTTATGGCTATATATTACCATCATCAGTGTGAAAGGTCACGAGTTCAAATCCAGGAATTTGCATTTTCTTTGCCTGATCTGATGCATTCTATTACAATGAACTGTATTTTACAGCCACAATTTCCCTGAATACTTTGTTAACATGCCTTGCTAATAACGTAATCTGGTGAGTATATCTTTGTATAAAGGCAGGAGTCTGTACCCAGGAATGTGCATTTTGTTTGCCTGATCGTGTAATCTTTTTCTATGAAATGTATTTTGCAGCCATTTTTTTCACAAACACTCTTTAATACCTCTCAACTGGATTTTTGCAGAATGTCCAGATTTTTGCCTCATATTTCTGATCTATTTCTAATAAAATGTGGTTTTCTGGCAAATCATGGAGGGTTGAAGTCAGAAAATAAAGCTAGACATTTGAGTTTCAGACATCATACCCTTCTGAAAATTCATGATAATGCAAAACTTGTTACTCTATCAACTCTCTAAGTTTGTAAGAATAATATTTAAAATGTGCCCATTATTTTTGGGCCTTTGTCTCCCCATTTTTTATGGCTTTGTCCAAATTTCTTGCTCTAAGGGGTTGAGAGGTATGGCCTTAGCCTATTCTGATGACTATAAGCTTGCACAAATGCAGGATTTCATGTCCAGGAATGTGTATTTTTTTCTTGATCTCACATATCCTTTTCCCCTGTAATGTTATTTTGCAGCCACCTCTTCTCTGAGTACCCTGTTAGCATGCATTGCTAATAACTTACTCTAACAAATACACTCTTTAAAAATGTAATTGGCTGCAACAAAGGTGTGTGCAATGTATTTATCCTGTTATCAATTGTTCTGTACCTTGCAAATGAATTCTTCCAATCTCCTTTGCTTACACTGCCTCTGTAGCATGCCCTGCTACTACACTGATGTAGAACATATCAGTGACATTGGCATGGGTTCAATATCTTCCCTTGATTTTACTTTCAGTTCTCTCATCTATTACCTTCATCTGAATGTATGCTATCATTTCATGAGTGTGTATGTTATGTGAGGTACGTTGGCATTGTCTTAACATAATTTATTTATCTGGATCTTTATGGCAGTCTTAAGGTGACCTGTTATGGGATATGTGCTATGAATGGCTATGCAGCTGTAGTTCTGCAGAGATGTGCAATGTGTTGCACGGCACTTGCAACATAACTTTTTGACTGGCTACCCTTGTTAAGGCATTTGTATGGCTCATTTTAATCTGATATGTTGAGGTTCATTACATTAAGGGCTGTTGCTTGCTCTTTTCTATTGAAATCTACCTGTATATGTCATGTATTTCATAGGTTTTTGTTTTTATGACCCCTTGCACTATCACCTCTGCAGTGTCTCATTGTAACTTTACAATGTGATTATACTGAAAAGTAGACTGCAGTGCTACAATGACCCACCTTAAAACAAACATCTTCCATTTTGAAGTTGCTGTCATGGTACGGTATGAGTGCACAGCTTAACAGTTCCTGTCATTGTTCAGTATGGTGCATATTGTTCGATCACATTACTATGTTACTTGAATATCCAACACCCCCATGTACAAATCTCTCAAATGTGAAGATTTTCACAGAATGTCCTGTTTGTTTCCTCATATTTTTGGTTTGCCCCAAAAAAATTACTGGTTTTCTAACAAATCTTTGGGATTGATGCCATAAAATAATAACAGACATTTGTGTCTCGGACTTCAAAAGCCTTGGAGAATGCATTTTAAAGAAAAACCTGTTATTCCATAAATTTTCTAAGCATATGGGGCAGTATTTCATATTGAACCAATTTTTGGCCCTTTGTACCCACCCCCCGATTATCTGTGGCTTTGTCAAGAAATCATGTGTTTTGAGGTTGTGAGTTATACCTATGTATAATTTAAACAAGCTTTAATGGCTTTATTGTCTTAAACATTTTTTATGCAGACCTTTTTCATGTAATGTTTTGTTATGGCAGATAGGTTCAGTGCTAACTTTACTCCTCTCTTACCCCTAAAGGGCCCATCTCTATACCAGAAGAATGCAAAGTTCCTGTAATCACGGTTGCACAGGTAAAACCACACTCTCCAAAGCCAAGAACACGGCATCTATGGGACCTGACAACTTCCCAGGCTGCATTCTACATGAATTACAGAATGAACTGGCACCCCACCTAAGCACCATGTTCAATCATAGCCTCACTTCAGGCTTTGTGCCCACTGAATAGCGCACATGACAGTTATCCCACTCCACAAATGGTGAGCCACTACGGACCCTGGGAACTACCACCCCATTAACCTAATGAGCCTGGTCTGCAAGACCATGGAATGTATCATCATGGAACTTACAAAGACATTGGTAATCTCCAAACTCTGGACCCCACTCAGTTCGGGTTTGTAAAAGATAGATCATGTCTCTTAAACCTGATAGTCTTCTTTGAAGCAGTCACCAAAGCCGTAAATGAGGGTAATCTGGTTCACACAGCCTATCTAGATCTCACCAAGGTTTTTGACACCATCTCCCACTCTGGAATTATAGATAAACTCACTAAACTAGGTATAAATCCCTATGTCACAAGATGGGTTGTTAACTGGCTCACTGACAGAACCCACACTGTGAAAGTAGCAGACTCCAAATCCGACTTCAGACCAGTGACAAGTGGAGTACCACAGGGTTCAGTCCTGGGTCCTCTCTTGTTTGGTATCTACTTTTCTGAAGTACAGGCTAACACAGAAGGTCTTTGGCTAACAAAGTTCACAGATGACTGCAAACTAGGAGCCATAATCAAAACTTCTAATGATGTGGACAGCCTACAAAAAGGGCCAAACTGAGACAGATGCCTGGTATCAAAGCCATGGCCTCAAGCTCATTGCCAAAAAGTGCATTGTCATCCCCTTTGGTAAAAGCTCTGTACCCATGAGCTACCACATAGGTGGTAGTCTACTTAACACTGAAAGTGTGATAAGAAACCTTGGGATACAGGTGGGACATTAGTCTCTCCTTTGATAATCACATCGCCATAGTAGTCAGTAAATCCTTGTATGTGGCACACCTCATCACAAAAGGTTTTTCATCCAGGAAAAAAGAGGTCATTGTTCCCCTCTACTTGTCACTCATTAGACCCATTATAGAGTACAATGCCCCTTTTGGTATGTACCTCACAAGACATCTACAACAACTGGAAAGGCTGGAGAAATACCTCACAAAGAGGATTACCAGCCTCAAACAGATGCCCTATGCAGATCGTCTCAAAAAACTCCAGCTTTACTCCGTTGCATATCACCTACTCAGAGGCAATCTCTGCCTAACATACAAAGCTATATCAAACCCAGAGCTGTTGGACATGCTCCACTTAAAGAAATCCCAATCTCTCCGAGCTACATGCTCTAGGGACCTAAACCTTGTCACCACAATAAACAGAACATGCTGGAGGGATAGATTCCTGTCCCCAGAGACTTCCCATACTCTGGAACAGACTACCTATCTATGTCAAACAGAGCTCCTCGTTAGCACTCCTCAAGAAAAATCTTGATGATTGGATGGGAAATAGGAAATTCACCCCGGGAATCACCTCTAGGGCTCTGCTCAACAGGGGCACAGGAAAATAATTTTCTTGGGCGGGGAAAGCCAGGGTACCTTTTTGGCTAGGCTTGTATAGGCCTAAGGCCAATAGCCTAGTACCTACTTATGAACCATGAACAAGAATCCCTTCACATCTTAATATTTACCCTCTCCATTGACTTCTGATAGCGAACTCCTATGCATCCCTTAGTGTCTATGTGGTTTGGCTTTCCATGGCCAATATGACAGAAATGTTAGGGTTTATATTAATCCATAATAATTTTATATTTAATAATCAGTTTTATTTGCAGGCAGATAGGACAGCAATGGGTACGTGTTTTGCACCAGCCTATGTAAATTTAGAAATGGTGAGATCTAGAAAAGGACACATATTGGCTTATTATAGGTTTATAGATGATATACTAGTTATTACTAAGGCAAGTTTAAGAAAGGGTTTTGAAATTTTTGGGGGGTATACAAATAATAAATGTGTTTTTTACATGTACATAATTGATAAAATGTGTTTTTTGGGGGTTTAATCTTTTTTTCTTTATTCACAGAATAGAATGTGTTCAACAATATGAAGGAAAGTAACTACTTCTACAAATTTTCTGCATGCTAGTAGTTATTATCTGAGATTTTTCAGAGATTCATTGCCATGTAATCAGCTATTGAGAGATAACCATATCTGGACTAAACCTGGAAGATTTTTTTTGGTGGAATAAAGTATGTTTTGAAAGAATGTATTGTAGGGGGTAAAAAGATTTACTTAGTAAATTCAATTAGGAGGTTGTGTAATAATAATGAAGTACGGCAAAATATACATATGTATATTAACAACAAAAATAATATTACACCAAATTGTATTTTTATACATAGTTTTCAGACTCATCAGATAGTAAATATGGTAAAAAATATTGCCATGTGTTATTTTTGGATGATAAACTGAGAGAATTGTTTTCTATTCTTCTGAGACTTGCTTTTAGAAGGAGGACTAGTATAGCAGACATTATAGTGCATAGTAATTTCACTTATTACAATAACTTTGATTTATCTGTAGAAGGGAATAAAAACTTTGAAATTGTGATGCATTCAAATATATATTGGAGGGAAGTTTGTATGAGACAAACTGTCATAGTTTTAATATCAAGCAGTTTGCAACTTGTATATCAGAAGGAGTTATTTACAGATTATTTTGAGATTTTCAATAGGTATATATTGGGGAAACTAAGCATGTGTTTAAATGAAGGGGGTTATAACACTTGGCAGAAAATAAAGACTGGAAGATTGATAGCCTACTGGACAGGCATTTTATGAAAATGAAGCATGATTTAAAAAAGTGAGGTTTGTTTTTCTCATGTAGCATCCACCTTATTTGAAAACATATGTTAATATTGACTACAAAGGAAGAAAAGCTATTTAATTTTAAAATTTCAGACTTGTAGTCCTCGAGTCTATATTACATTGTCGAAGTGGCATTACAGCAAATGCCGTTTTGATGACACATAAAGAGAAAATGCTTAAACAGCGAAAGCTCAGGTCAGCAATTTTATATCTAGGGAAAAAATTGCTTGGACTGAGCAGTGACATTTTCCTTTACCCCACTGCAGTGCGATCTTGGAGTTGGTATACTTAGGGGGTGAAGCCCCCAGTGTAAAATGTTTTAACTGGTGTGTATTGTCTTGTTGGTCTACCGATTTTATTTTTTTCCTGATCTGGGGTTTCACTGTTTTAGCATTTTGCTGTTTATGTGTCGTTGAAATGGCATTCGCTGTAATGCCATTTCGATAGTATGAAATAGACCCCAGTCCTCATGGACTTGACACTGATATTAATTGGCTATTTTATAAAATAATGGTGTATATTTCTTTGAACATTAATTTGACTAGTTATAAGCCAATTAATGTGTTTATAAGAATGCTAGGAAGATTTTATTCTATCTTGTCTGTGGCTCAGTGTGCATTAAGTAGTGTCATGTTCTTCTCAACCTCCAAAAATATCCAGTTGCTCTCTGCCTTATTACTGAGATTTTGAATGGAAACCTCAGCTGTAGTGTAAAATAACAAAATAGCTTAGACTCCTGTTTGAACCCCTCCTTAGCATCACTGCACACACTGACAACATAACCTATAATGTACTTTCAAAATTAAAGTTATGCTGTCATGTCTCCTGCCTCTTCTTTCCACCCTTAAAAATAACAATAGCCAAAATTCGTCTCATTCTCAAATTAGAATATGTCTTGTCTCTTTTAAGCCTACATTCAACCCACAGCCCACAAAAACTACAATCTACTGAATCTAAAATCCAAAGATTTGTTCTAGTTGCAGAGAGATTGACAAATCATTTTATCATACTTCAGAAGATGCTTTGGCTTCCTATTTCAAACAGAGCAACCCTGCTCCTGGTACCCTGATATTTAAAATTCTTATACTGGGTTACTCCCCCCATCTGAAAAAAAACTTCTGTTACTCCCCCATCTGAAAAAAAACGTCTACCTAAAAGTCAAATGTATTTATTCAGAAAAAGCCTAGATGATAATTGTACTCTGGTCAGGCCAAGATTTATGCAGGCTATTGGTGAAATCACATTCTCTAGAACAGGGACAGCTCCCTGGAAACACTTGCTTCTGATATGAAAAAATAATAGCACCTTAGAGATATTGTGAGACAGTTGGAACAAATTCCTATAACTAGAGTAAAATTTCACTTATTTCCATGATAGTGGTTAAGGAAATAAACAATAAAACATTGAGTTTTATGCTGTAAGAGATTTTTTTTTGCATCTTGCCTCTTTTACTGTAAGAGTTATCATGCCTTGCCTCCTTATATACCATGCAAATTTCAAATACTACTATGCCCCTTTTATATACTGAACAGGCCAAACAGCAAGTCTACCACCAATATAGTACTGTAATCAATTGCTGTATGTTGGATATATATGTTCCTTATCATGTTTTGCTTTTTAATACCGTTTACGTGGGTCATTACAGGATAACCAGGAAGGTCAATTCATCTACTTGGTAAACAAATTGTAAATAAACATGTTATTATGCTCTTTCTCATCATTTGTGTTCTACAGTATCACATATACATACAAAATAAATTTACATTACCTTCCAAAAACATTCCTACTTGAAGTCTAGAGAAACTGTCATTCATGAAGGTCAAAATATCTGTCATTGTAAACTGCAATTTCTTAGATTTTTATGTGATAACCACAGGTGAATATTGTAATCAAATAACATCTGTAAAAGCAATATTCTTTACAAAGGGACCTCTTCTATATCTGTATCTGAATTGTGTATTACCTGTTTTGAATTGTGTAAGATCTGTCTACAGTTGGTACTTTTCAATAAATGTTATATTTGCAGTCTTGGAGCTTTTCTCCAAGGGCCTTCCCTTAACATGTTGCAATTAAATAAATAAATATAATGCTTAAGTTGTTAGTACATTAGAGGAAGTCCTAGTATGATAGACATTTGTACTCATGTTATCACACTACTATTGCACAGAAGTTAATTCACCAACACAATTTATTAAAACACTTGAGAAATCAAAATGTAGTATTGCTGAAATGTGACTGAACCACCAATACTGAGTTCAGTCTGTGACTTGGACTTATAAACTGGCATGAGTGTCTGATACTGAGTTAAAGCCATGACTTGTACTTATAAACAGGCACTGGTGACTGATACTCAGTTAAAGCCACGACGTCTATAAAGGGTCATTGGAGACTGATGATTGTAGTGAAAAGCCTTCAAGAGCTCAACTGCAAACAGGGTCAAAGTAACTATACTGAAGATGAGGACAAGTGCACGGGAAACTGCCATGCAGCCATCTTTGATCACTGACCATTCTGAAGCTTTGAAGTGTGCAAAATTAATCAATTTGAACTTTCAGTAAACAAAACAAAACTAAGCATAATAAATTATATATATAATGCATAGTCTCCCTACTACTTATAAGTCAAAGACTTGTAAGTATTGTTTGTCCCATGGACCCATAAACCCAGTGCCAGTAACAAAGAAATCACAGGCTAAGTCAATCATTATGATACAGCAAGTTAAAACAAGTTGCAGTGCTGTGTAAAGTTA
The DNA here is from genome assembly GCF_019279795.1 of Protopterus annectens. Taxonomy (NCBI): domain Eukaryota; kingdom Metazoa; phylum Chordata; order Ceratodontiformes; family Protopteridae; genus Protopterus; species Protopterus annectens. The sequence goes on from NC_056730.1 coordinate 996,270,361, forward strand.
CATATCACCATGCAGTAATGAATTTATTGCTTGCCTTCTAAACTATGCAGAAGGTTTTTTAAATGTAACACTTATGACACTTTTTAATATTTCTATATATTTTATACAGGCTAAGACATCTGTTTGCATGCGCAACTGTCTTTAAAGTATTCATTTAATACAAGAATGAGACACAGTAATTTCCTAAAACATCAGTTTACAACTTTATAGAAAATAAATAAGAAAATCAACTAGGAGAACAGAGCTATTTGGTGATGATTTAATCTTTTATTTTCACTGCATTCCACGTTTGCAGTATTAAGGACTGAAGGCCATGAAGAATATCAAGCAATCAAAAGAATAATATGTCCCTGTAATAATGAACTGATGATCAATTGGTATACACAATGCAAAAGCCAGGAATAGCTTAGAAATACAAAGGTCATGACTTGCCCTGGAACATGCCCTTTCTTTAGTAAAAATGGCATGCATGCATGCATGCACGTAACTTAAATAATTATCCACACAACAGCATGTCACTGCTGATGTTTTGGATTTCACAAATATTTGATTAAAGATAATTGGCCTAGATATGTTGTAACCTTTGTTAAGTATTTGTTACTGTGGAGATCAGGGCAAAGTTGCTATGGCAACTTTAGAGTCACTTCTCTTAAGGGAATATGCATTTATAGTGTAAACATCATAATGTGCAACAACATGTAACCAGAAGCTTACATCTTTCTCTCCTTCCTTTTCTCACTTTCTTTTTAACTGTCCATGAAAATATGAAACAAATGCAGTTAGTCTTTACCTAAATTTCATCATGAATGTAAAATTATAGGTTTAATGCATTCATACAGTTCATGTGCTTTGAATTTTAGAAGTAATGATCAAATGTCACACTTGTATAGAATACTACATGGTGTCATGTTTATAGAAAGCATAGATATAACTGTGAAGTGTATGGAAGTATAAGACCTAATTCATCATATATTGTGTTGTGATACTTTGGGAATTAGTCTCTGAAGCTAAAGAAATACTAAGAAATAAACACATACATCAGACCATTAATGAAGAAAAGCTGCATTCTTGTAAATGCATTATTTGCTTTACTCAGAATAATATCCTGTCTACTTACACACTTCCTGGGGATTCAATAAACTCCATTTAGGCTTAGTGTAAAGCCTACATGGAGTTTACATGTTTGCACAAAGAGCAACAGTGCTAATTGCATATGCATACCATGCATCATGCTTACACGGACACAAGTGGGGTTTGTAAAGCTGCATGAAAACCTGCAACCATGCCAACCCATTTAATTATGAGCAAATTAATTCTGCAAGTCACAGTGACTACTAGGATTTAATATAAGGCATTGAATAAAATTCTAATACAATATTGGAAAGTGTATTCAGTGCAGAGTACTGTGCAAACCTGATTTAGGAATACTGAATAGAAGTTTTGTCAGTGACCAGCAAGTGTTCATAGACTGCATTATATATAGTCAAGGGAAGTGTGTGTATTGAAAAGGATTAACACACATGAATTGTAGGAATGAACACAGGGCAGAGGACAGGTGAAACATGGTAATATTCAGCAAATGAGGGCATGGCAATGTACGTACATCACAAAGACAAGACAGTTGTAGCTTGAACAGTAATCACATATCACTATAATACAGTATGTACTGCTGTTTACACTTCCTGTGTGGGTATAGTCATATCATCATGCAGATATTCTGTAGTATGTAAATGGCACACAGTGACATATCAGTGGAGAAGCTCTGTTGTGATATAAGCATGTTGACATGATCACTGGAGAGGATATTTATCAAGGACAGTATATACAATAGGGGTGGGTGCATATTGTAAAGATGTGCAGAATTAGCTGATGGAATCATACCTCTCGACTGCCCAGATTTTTGCAGAATGTCCAGATTTTTACCACACATTTTTGGTCTGTTCCTCATAAAATATGTGCTTTTCTGGCAAATTATTGGGATGATCTGAGGATTGATGTCACTAAATAATGACACACATTTGAGTTTCAGACTTCAAATCCTTCTGAAAATGTATGTTAACACAAATCCTGTTATTCTAGCAACTTTCTAAGTTTATGAAAGCAATATTTAAAATCTGTTCCTATTTTTAAGCCTTTGCCCCCTCCCCAATTTTGTCCAGATTTCTAGCACTAAGAGGTTGAGAAGTATGGCATGAAGATGAATGTAATGTCAGCATAGATCTCAACCAAGTGAGAGACATAGCAAGAGGAAATTCAAAACCAAAGGCCAGCACACAAGATCAGCTCTCCAGATTCACTTTAATAATTCTTCAACAGCATACCGGTTTCATAATGCATGCCTTCATCAGTGTTATAAACACAAACACCCATTCTTCATCTTAAATACACCACCCCTCACACTTATTAGCTATTATAAATGATCATTAATACCAGGAGCAAACAATCTACCCATTCTAATGATCCACATCTTCTCTTTTTTATCTAATATAGCATGCCACCCAATTTTATTATTTCTATTTACCACAATTTTATCAATAATAGTAAAATAAATCTAGCAGATTTATGCTGAATAGTGTGTTTAAATGGTTCCCTATCAGAAGCCTGAAACACTATAAGCCTGAAAATCAAAATCCTGAAACCAAAAGCCTGAAAATTCAAAATCCCGAAAACCCAAAATCCTGAAACTCAAAATCCTGAAAACACAAATAATGCTAATATGTCACTATAAAGACACTAATATCTACCAACTGACCCTGACCCTAACCCTAACCCTAAGGTCTGTCAATATCCCACACTCACCTGACCCGCGCCCTAACCCTAACTCACTTAAACCGCCCCTAACCCCAATATTTGTCACTATTGCATACATGCCTAACTGGCGCCCTAACCCTAACTCACTTAAACCTCCCCTAACCCTAACATAAAACCAACCGCACACTTACCTGAACCCAACGCATGACCTAACACCACAGGGCTAACAATAGCAAAGCCACAATGACGTCAGTATGTCCATTTTGTGTTTTCAGGATTTTGAGTTTCAGGATTTTGGGTTTTTGGGATTTTGAATTTTCAGGCTTTTGGTTTCAGGATTTTGATTTTCAGGCTTATAGTGTTTCAGGCTTCTGATAGGGAACCATTTAAACAAAGCATTGGAGGTGTGAGCACACCTAATGTCACTCAAATGTTCTGAAATTCTTATTTTAAAATAAAATGCGGAACATGTACATGTTGTAAAGTATATAATCTAATCAGTATTACAGTTTCCATAGATTTCAAAATTCAAAATTTGATGTTGAAAAACAGCAACATTTTATTGGAAGGAGGCACAAAGTTAGGTCATCTAAATTAATGGATGATAGAGATTTGATATCCACCAAATGCCTTTTTTTCATACAGAAAAGGGAAAACCAAGGGTGTTGGTTTAATCATTAAAAGAAATCTACTTATAAGGAAACCTCTATTAGTAAAAGCACTATAGATGGCCAACTGATTGGATTATATACTTGACAACATGTACATGTCATCCTGTATAACATGCACTCCTAAGTATCTACAGAGTACAGTATTTAATGCAAGTGCCACAGCACAAATCAGGCTTCTGTAGTGTCAGACAACACTTTATAGCTGATAAAATCAACAGTGTCTGGTGGGAAGAAGATAGTAGGAGTGTCTCACATGCTGGTCTACCCAGTGGACACAGATGCAGACAGCAGTTAACTGCAATGAGATTGTAACCCTTACCTAAATACACCATCCAGAGAACTCAGTACTTAATACAAGTTCCATGGCATAACTCTGACTTCTATAATGTTGTTGGACAATTTATAGTAGATGACATCATCAGTGGATGTTTGAGAGATGTTGGGAGGCCTGTATGAAATGAATGTGTAGGCATGCACAACTGTCAAAATATTTGTACTCCATGGGCATGTATTTCTGACTGTAGGATACATATATGCTCTTCTGACTACACACATGCACACACAGCAGTTGACTGCAGTGAGATTAGAACCCCATAATTGCAACACCACCAAAGTATGTTTTTGGCTTGTCATGGTGGTCTTTATAGATGATGCCACCATCTTTATATGATGTGGTTAGCACATTCTGTTATGAGAGTGATGTGCAAAGTGTGGATGCACTATTTCCTATTGTAGTTCCGATTTGCATGTATACTTTAAGAAACAGCTTGTTAAACTAGATGCAAAAAGCTGTCAGGACTGTATGAGATATAAGCAACTGTTTCCCAGTATGTTCTGTGCATTACACGCTTACCTTGTCACATACAGACACATTTTTTGTGATCATATTTGTATGTTCATATTTGTAAATTATTGCTGTCCACATTAATACATATAAGACAACCTGAATGCCTATTGTCATTATAAAGGTGTACATGGCATGTCATATTGCAGTTTTTCTATTTATTTCTGTAGTGTAGTTGACATCTGGGAACAAGTACTGATATACCAAAGTTTAAATGCATGGGTGCAGATAATACATGACTGAGTATAAATATGTGTTTAGTCATTAAAATGTGCCTTCCCTTTGGCTGTGTTTTTACATGGATTTTAATGGGATGAAGACCAACTGGGCAGTAAACATAAGTTATACACACATGCTAATAAGCACTTTCCAACAGTACATGCCAAGCAGCTGGTTTGTGCGATATATAGCAAAATGCTTGCACATGTGAGATACACATTTAAGGACTCCTGCTTGAACTTGAGAAGTACTTATGAATACTGGCCATGGTAGACAAAGCTAACAGATACTTTGGTGTTCATCACTAGTTAATATCAGAAATGTTGCATCATAAATTGTATCACATTAAACAGTTTTTATATTTTTTCCCTGTTTGCACGTAGGTAAAAGATGAGCAGATGTGGGTTTCTGCTTCATTCAGAAAATTAAAGAGTTCTATTGGTTTGCTTTTCTCTGCACAAACAGGCGAATAGGTAAAAGAGTCATCAATTTGGACAGTACCGGGTGGAAAAAGCACACCTGCTACCTAGCTGATGCTGTGGCAGTGGGTGCAATAGCAGTGAGCTCTTATTTTGAGAATAGATGATACAGAGTTCAAATCCAGCTTTATCTAACCTTTTTACATATATATTCATGATGTAATTAAATAATTGCATGGCATAATTATTGCAAATGTGAAAGAGAATGACTACAGTTGATTACTGTATAAATACAAACAGTTCTCAAGTGATTTATGTACACATAAAGAGTTACTGATGTATACAGTCATCAGTCTAAATAAACATTTTTATATGACATTTTTAATATGAGTGTCTTTATTCTGTGTGTTTACTTAATGCAAAGGGTTTAAGCAGCATTGTTCGGAGGTAACCATAAGATGTTATAGGACATGAAGAGCCATTCACAGTTGTTCAGCAGTGTTGCATGACACCAAACTCCATGCAAATGCACAGCACAAAAAATGAAGAGCGTCATTGGGAATTTATTATTTATGTGTGTGGTGTGTGATTCTAGTTTTTTATCAGATTAAAGTTGTAAAAATGTGGTGGATAGGAAAGTGGTGAAATGGGGGGCAAACAGGGGGAAGAACAAAGGGAAAGCAATATAGGAATGTTCTGAAGTGAGTTAGGAAAGAGCAACAGCAATCCACTTCTTCAGCAGTGTAAAATTAACATGAATAAAATGGATGAATTTGGACAGTCACCTCAACAAAGATGGGTGACAATAATGCAGTAATCTTGTATAGTCAATTGGACTGAATCAAGTGTGTCATGAAGACACGTGTGAAGTAGAGAGCTATGTGTGTGACAATGTTTTTTGTTTTTGGGACAGGTGCTCATTTTTGAGTTTTTATTTCACTGAGGAATTTTGGGTAAAGGATGTAGGAATATCATGGTCTGGTAAGTAGGATATGGAAGGAAGTGGACGCAGACAAACAAGACAACAGACAGGGATGGTGAGGGACACAGGATGGGGGACACCATGACTGGGGATAGGGAGAGAACATTGGATGCCCATGCCCATCAAACATTGGGACAGTGAGAATCTAGTCCTCACCTTCAGAACTGTAATCTCCACACCCCCCCCCACCCTCGCTTGCTGTTGGAGTGCTTGAAGGTTCCTTTTTCCCAGCATTATGCCAGGCATCTTCTCAATATAGCTGAGATATGGTAGAAGTAGGCATGCACAGTATGCCTTCACCCTAGCTAATAGGCAATGGGTAGCATACATGCTCACCACTCAAGGGGGTAAAACCTGCATCCTTTGCACATACATACAGTAACACCAATGCCATGCAACACTACAGCCATTAATTACCTATGTAGTGGCTGTGTACTGCTAGCATCACACAGACTCAGGCCTGAAGTAAAACACTTGCAACTGCTGGACTATCAAGGTAAGTGCTGAACATGGAATATGACTATAAATGTCTAAGTACATAAAGGAATGGCAGATCCTTGCATATTGTTACCTGCTGATGTAACTAAGTATAAGGTGTGTGATATAAGGTAGTTGTGTTTATAACATACCAGACTCACACACAATCCAATGTTTAGTCCAAAACAAAGAATACAAATGGAATATTGTATTGTTTACCACAGAAATACCAGGATGACTTCACAATTTCAAGAGAAAAACTCTTGAAACCCAACTTTTCCTGTGGCAACACGCAAGCAGTATCTGGCTTCCCCACCCCTAAAACAACAGAAAAATTACAGTTCATCCAATCCAGTAATAAGACTTAATACACTTATTATGAAGGATTTCCACACAATTCTTACACAATGTGTACACATTTACAGCACAAAAGTCAACTGTATACAATTGATAGTCACCTCTCACTGTGATCAGTACTCACCTGGCTATGTCTATGGGCCATCTTAAGCATAACACACCTATGTCATTGACAGTATAATACTTTACATTTCCATGGAATAGGATAAAAGACTATAAGGTAATCAGTTTTAACAATAGCACTTGTAATGACAGTTAATAAGGCTGTCTATCTACGAAAGTCAATGCATGCCAAAAATGCCTATGCTAAGAGTGAACTGCAACTCACTGTTTAATCTTTTTATGTAATATATATATATATATATATATATATATATATATATATATATATATATATATTATATAAAAGTTTTCATTGTAACATGTTAACAAATCAAGCATTTACTTGAAAAATGCAACAATATTTTAGAAACAATCAGTAGCCTTCTGTGCAGAACTGAAATGGAATATCAATCCTTTGTGTTCTACAATTACACAAGTCACTTACTTTCAAGTTCCCTATCTACACGGTTACCTTTTTATGGTGTAGAATTAGACCTCTGAGCACAGGGAAGATGTAAATGAGGTGTGAAATCATTAGAATTGCTGAATCCAAAACTTTTGGCTTCATGTACAGATGTAAACATAGTGTAGGCACTTCCTAAGTGTTTGTTGCTAATGGTTGCAACTGTGAATGATTAGTGTAAGGGAGAAGGAATACACAACAATTCAAACTCTCAACCTGCAGTGGGTGTGTCAGTCAGGATAGACTTACAAAGTGTAGAAGTAATTGTAGCAAGTTTTGAAATGGAAGTGAACAGTGCACATTTTTCAGTTTCTATGCACTGACAGCCAAACCATTCTTTCTTTAATGAAAACTGTTATCTTACAGACATTCTGTGGTGGTGCAGCAGTAGAGTTGTTGCCTCACTACAAGAGGTTCTCCCGTTCGATTCTCGGCTGGAGTGCGGGGGGTGCCTTCTGTGTGGAGTCTGCATGTCCTCCCCACGGTTGGGTGGGCATTTGAAAGACATGCGTAAATGGATGTGCCTTCATTGAAGGTTGAACGTCGAGCTGGCACCTCGGGGTTTTGCCAATCATTAGAGGACTGGAGTTCCACTGTGGCGACCCCTAACTGGGAAAAGCCGAAACACAAACAGTTATCTTACTGTCATGTAATATTGTTATACATTTGAAGAAGAATGATACAATATGCCCTATAGACTGCATGTCTGATAGCAAAACACAGATAATAGAAGAATGAACACAATATAAAGAAACAACAAAGCTGCACTGGTGCAAATAATAATCAAATACTCATAAATGGTTGTGTAAATCTTCATTGCATTAAATAAGTAACACTTGTACAAACAACTGACAGTGCACAAGTGTTATATGTCTGTATAATACTTTGGTGGAAATGGGGCTTGCTTATATGCACTATGATTTTCATTCTAGCTGCAAAGCTGTTTCTGTGACAAAGATAGATAAGACACCCTGATTGTGTTTTGTAGGTTCAATTGTCTGACAGTTCAAGTCCAGATTTGTGTAGAAATCTGTAATGTGTGTTAAAATGTATTTTGTGATTTTTAAAACTTTTTTATAATATTAATATTTGTGTGGTGTACTGCTTAGCACAAACATGATGAAACAGATACATACCTTGCATTTAATGTTGCGTTAGTTGTATGTTAAAGACTGCATAAATTATAGGTGTGAATCAAGTGTGTTAACAATATGAACTGGCACCTCACCTAATTGTCATGTTTAATCATAGCCTCACCTCAGGTTTCGTGCCCACTGAGTGGTGCAGAGCTACAGTTATCCCAATCCACAAGGGGGGATCCACCTTGGATCCCGGAAACTACCGTCCCATCAGTCTGACAAGCCTTATCTGCAAGGCCATGGAGTGTATTATCATGGAACTTATAAACAAAGACATTGTCAACCTTCAAACACTGGACCCCACCCAGTTTGGGTTTGTGAAGGGCCGATCTTGTCTCCTGAACCTGACTGACTTTTTTGAATCAGTCTCCAGAGCCATGGACAAGGGTAAGGTGGTCCACACAGCCTATCTAGACCTTGCCAAGGCCTTTGACACCATCCCCCACTCTGGAATCATAGACAAACTTACTAAGTTGGGCATTAATCCCTATGTCACCCAATGGGTTGCTAAATGGCTTACTGATAGAACCCACACTGTAAAAGTAGCCAACTCCAAATCCAGCTCCAGACAAGTGACAAGTGGAGTACCTCAGGGTTCAGTCCTGGGGCCGCTCTTGTTTGGCATCTACTTCTCTGAAGTACAGGTCAACACTAAGGCACTCTGGCTAACAAAGTTTGCAGATGACTGCAAACTGGGAGCCATTATTGAATCCCCAAATGATGTGGATACTCTACAAAAGGGCCATACAGAAACATGCTTGGTGCCAGAGCCATGGACTCAAGCTCAATGCCAAGAAATGTATTGTTATCCCCTTTGGGAAAAAACATGTACCCATGAATTATCATATAGGTGGCAGTACACTAAACACAGAAAGTGTGAGAAGAGACTTAGGGACACAGGTGGACAGTGGTCTCACCTTCGATAACCACATCGCCACAACAGTCAGGAAATCCTTCTATGTGACACACCTCATCACGAAGGGCTTTTCTTTCAGAAAAAAGGAGGTCATTGTCCCACTGTACTCATCCCTCATTAGATCCATTATAGAATACAACACCCCATTTGATATGTACCTCTCAAGACATCTGCAACAACTGGAAAGGCCTCAGAAATACCTCACTAAAAGAATCACAGGCCTAAAGCAGATGCCCTACGCTGACCGCCTTAAAAAACTCCAGCTATACTCTGTCGCATATCGTCTACTCAGAGGCGATCTCTGCTTAACATACAAGGCCATGTCAAACCCAGAGCTGTTGGACATGCTACACTTAAACAAATCCCAATACCTCAGAGCTACATGCTCCAGGGTCTAAACCTTGTTATCACAATAAACAAAACATGCTGGAGGGATAGGTTCCTGACCCAGAGACTCCCCAGACTCTGGAATAGATTGCCCATACATGTCAAGCAGAGTCCTCTTTGGACCTCTTCAAGAGGAACCTTGACGATTGGATGGGAGAAAGGAAATTCACCCCAGGGATCACATCAGTCGCCCTGCTAGACAGGGGTCCAGGAAAGTAAATAATGTGGGAAGAAATAGCCAGGGAATTGTTATGGCTAGGCTTGTATAGGCCCTAGGGCTGATAGCCTAGTACCAACCTATGAACCTATGAACAATTGGTAAACACAATGAAGCACACATTATACAGTATCTTTAGATCATGATTAAAGTCCCAGATTTATAGAAACCGAATAAACACTTGTTACAAGAACAATGGATTTTTAGCTTTGCCTTTCATGTTTGCACATCACTTACCTTCATGCAAAGACAGTCTAATGCCCCAGGCAACAAGAAGGTATTGTTGTTTCAAAGATGGCTGTCATTCTGTGAACACTGCATATCTACAGCTCTTCATTTATCCTCAGGAAAATTTAACCCTGAAGTTATACTATGAGTTTTATAACAACAATTTTCGGGTAAAATTAATCTACTACATACAAATATCACTTGAGAGGTGAATGACCTTAGAGAAATTGAAGAATTTAACAGGATTAGAACTGATTGTTTGACTGACTCTGAAGAGAGTGTTAAACAAAGGATTTGTCTGATCAACAAACTTGGTCTACTTACTATTAAGCTACAGTAAGTGCTGTTCTGCTTTATAATGTCAAAAGAAGATAAAAGCATGGATATAACAACAAAAACCAAACTGTCAGAACTTCAATCACCAGAAAAAGATTTAACTTCGAAAAGGCAGAAGGTGACAAAACAGCAGGAACTTTTAAAATCTGGAATTAAAAATAAACCGGACCAACTAGCAAATATAGAAGATATTAAAACCGCTTTGTTGCCCATCCAAGAAGCTTTGAAAGAGCTATCTAATCCTGTACAATCTTTTCATATTACTTGTACTCAAATTCTTGACAGAATGGATAGATCTGAAGCAAGAATATCTGAGAATGAAGACAAAATATCAATGCTTGCTAAAAAAACTGATATTCATGATCTGGATATTCATTCTATGCAAGCTAAAATTGTGGACTTAGAGGCTAGATCCAGGAGAAATAATATAATTATCAGAGGGATACATGAAATAATCCAATACAATGAATTAATTCCATCCATTATTCAAATATTTACTACGTTGTTCAATGACTCTGACATGGCTAAACAAATAATAATAGAAAGAGCTCATAGAGCTTTGAGAGAATCACATGCTTTAAATATACCAAGACCAGTGTATGTAAAAATACTTAACTATCAAGATGTGAATAAAATAATTCTAACTGTAAAAAAGAACGGAGATTTTATCATGTGGAACAATAATAAAGTTTCTTTGGCTCAGGATTTGCCACTGCAAATAAGACAAGCTAGACAAGCTTTATCTGCTTACTGTAAGTTTCTCATCGAAAAACAGATTAAATTCCAAATGAAATACCCTAACACTTTAACTTTTACAATTGATGGTTCCAAATATTCGGTTTCTACAAAAAAAGAAGCAAAATCTACCTTTTTGATGGTTTTTAAGTCTCTGCCTGCTTCAGAATCTTAATATGGCTCTCAGATCCGGTTATCACAACATCTGAGGTTGGATTCATTTTTTGCTGCAACTCGAGGCTTCATAATCCTTTGTTTGAGTTTTCAGTTCACCAGGCCTCTTGGTCATCAGATAATGGTTCGTTTTATAGCTCCTGATCGTTTGCGAAGCATTTCCGATACTTTATAGCCTTCACGAGCTGTTTCTTCCCACGATCAAACAGGAAATGCTTCTGTTGCTCCTGAGGGTTCGTTTTTGCTGTGGCGCATCTGGATGTCCGTTCGTTTAATGGTTCCCCCGTCGCGAAGCCGAAGGCAGGTTTTCCAGGCATGGAAAACAGAAATCTTTGCGAAAAGAAGGAAAAAAAGTAAATCAGACTATAATATTAATAGTTAGAGACTTTTAAAGTGATTAGATAATTTTCTAATGGTTAGAATGTATCCTGAACTCGTGCAGGTATGTAAAAATAAAAAAAAAAAATAAAAAAAATAAAAAATAAAAAAATACAAGGTAAATATATTTGATGGTGTTTGTTTTGGTCTGTTGGGATGGCACACTTTGTATGACACATATCCCTCAAAGTACAATGTTTAGGTAAATGTGAGCAGATATGGTTACTGATATGCTAGTGGCAAATACTGATTGTCATGTAAAATGAAACATATATAGTATATAAAGTTAATACAGATCAGAGTATTTTAGTATAATATAAGTTACAATTGGTCTTGTATACTAATATGCCTCTATTTAGCTAGTGAGGTGGTCTAATGGTGGGGTATCTAGCAGATGCTATTGGGTACAACACTGTTAGACTTCCTTTATTAGGAGGGCATGTTCGGTTATTTATTTTTTTTTTTTACATTTGGATTCAAGGCATTAATATACATAAGACAGATAAGTATATATTTTGGTTTATTGATTTTAGTATAGGCATGGTTTATATAAAAGTAGTTATTACACTGTGGCTACTGTATGACATGTTGGATATATTACTCATTTAATACTATACGATATAACCATCTTAGCCATTAAAATAAAGTTCAAGCTCTCACTTTATTCATTTTATTTACTGATATTAAAGGTCTCAGATAAAGTTGGTCTATATAAACAACGTATGATTTACATACAATACCCAAGTGGTTGGTTACTCAATTTTTCTATGGTTTTCTCTTAAGTGACAGTACATTTTGTGAGTTATATATAAGTTAATAATTGTATTATTTAACACTGGTAGTGTCTCATTTTTGAATGTTAATAACCTTTTAGTTATATTCTTTGGGTTTATTCTATTGAGACACAACTGCTTATTAACACTAAGTATACATTTGAGATTATTGGAGAGGGAAATTAATAATTTTATGTGTAGTTAGGACTTTTCTACTTGATATTTTCTAACAAATAGATTGATCAAGAGTTGTAGACGCTTAGCAGTGTTTTTTTAGGGAATGTTTTGGTTAGACTTTGCAGATTTAGTTGTACCAGTTATAGGTTTTTTGCATGTTATAGATGTTACATACTTTAAGGTAAAGAATGAATATTTAGAAGTGTCATTTAATCGGAAAATTTTTAATCACGCAAACAACCTATAGTACAGGGGTATAGTGGTTAGGCACTGGTGTGGGAAGGGATTTCTAGAATGCTTTGAGACAATACATATTCTGCAAACATATTTGATTTTATTACAGTTTTTCAAAGTTAATGTACACTTTAACAAATTAAGGTTTTTAGTATGTGGATAATAGATTCATGGAACACTAAAGGACTCCAGAACATGAAGAAGAGGAAATTATTTCTTCATTTATTTTTGCAGGCAAAGGCTTATTTTATTTTACTTCATGAAACTCACTTGACCAATGACCAATGGGCAGTTATTAAGGGAAAGAAATGGATTAGAGAGGAAGTAGCATTAGAAGGGAAAACTAATAGTGCGGGTGTAGCTATAATTATAAAAAATCAGTATCAAGGTAATATTTTAGACTTCAAAATAGACAAAGAGGGAAGATGGTGTTATGTTATTCTGTCATCCACCCCTTTTGATAAACCTGTTTTACTTCTTAATATATACGCACCATGTACTAATCAGCAGCTTTTTATAGCATCACTTTACCCTATTCTGAATCAATATAACAATTGTTATATAATCATAGGAGGTGACTGGAATATGTATCAAGATCCTAAAATGGATAAATCAAGCTCATATAGGTTTTTCAATAATCAAGCAGTAATAGCTTTAAGTGAACTTAAAGCTGATTTTAAATTATATGATCTCTTTAAATATGTAAATAATAAATATAGCACTAACAACTTTACATTTTACTCAAGTTGTCATAATATGTGGTCTAGGATAGATTTATTCTTGATTTCTGAGATATTAATTAATTCTGATCCCTATATACATATACAAGCTAGATACTTATCGGATCATTCTAAAATGACATTAAGTTTTAATAAAGACATCAGTAATAGTCTAAGACACAGGGGGTATAATTGGTCTTTAAATCCAAATTTATTAAATAAGGAGGATATAATTCATGAAATTCAAGCAATTCTTAATCTTCTATTAGTTAATTTCTCCAAACATCAACATACACCCGATATTGTAAGGGGGATTTTTATTCAAAAAGCTACGTTTTATAAAAAAACACAGGATAGAGAGATACAAAGATTGGAAACTAAAATTAAGGTATTAGATCAAGATTTAATTAGGGATTATAATAAACAAACTGAAACGGAACTATTAAAATATCAAAAGGATCTTTTTATGTTCCAAACTAGTAGGTTGTCATTTCATGAACATAAATTATTGGTAAAGTATGCTAACCATATTCAAACCCCATCAAAGGCTCTTGCTCATATTATTAATCAAGTGAAAACACCTTCTCAAATTCCTGAAATACAGTTTAATAATAACAGATATACAAAATCCGAAGATATTATGAATACCTTTGAATTAATATTTTCTCAAATTTATGGAGACCATCAGGAATTACCTACAAATAAGACTAATAAGGATTTTCTACAAACAAATATTTTTCCAAAAATAGGTGAAAAATATCAAATAGATTTAATCAAACCAATCTCCTCTGAAGAGATACTAGACACAATTAAAAAGTTGAAATCTCATAAAGCACCAGGACCGGATGGTCTGACTACTGAGTTTTATAAAACCTTTTGTGATAATTTTAGCAAAATACTTTCACATGTATTTAATTATATAATCAATAATAAAGTTAATGATCCTCACTTTAATGCATCTAGAACAATTCTTATACCTAAAGAAAATGCAGACTTTCTAAACCCAGATAATTATAGGCCTATCTCACTTTTAAATATAGATATGAAAATTTTGACCTCTATTTTAGCTAATAGGTTGAAGAAGGTTTTAGATTCAATAATATCTAATGAACAGGCCGGATTTATAAATACCAGACAAACTACCGATAATACTTTAACACTTCATACATTAATTTCTTATGCCAATCATAGGAATTTTAATGTGTGTGCACTTATAATTGATGCACAAAAAGCTTTTGACAGAGATAATTTAAAATTTTTGTTTGATATTTTACCATATTTTGATATACCTCAAGATTTTATTTCAACATTACAAAAATTATATGACAACCCTTACACAACTTTATATATTAATAAAAAATTTTCCAAAAGAATACAAATCAAAAATGGAACTCGTCAAGGCTGTCCTTTATCTCCTATTTTATTCAATTTATATTTAGAACCTTTATTCTTACATTTTAAACAAAATACATATTATAATGCACCAATAATCTATGGTACTAAAATATCTATGGCTGCTTTTGCGGATGACCTTAATATTTACTTTACGACAACTATCTCAGATACCAAGAAAATTTTGAAAGCGGTGGAGGAATTTGCAGAGATATCCAACTACAAAATAAATCTTAAAAAAAACAATGTATTTCCTTTAAAAATGCCAAAACCCTTTTCACTTTTAACATTGGTAGAACATATGAAATCTGAAGAGAAAATAAAATACTTGGGTATTATCTTTTCCACAGATAATAGAGATTTCTATGTTAATAATGTTAAATTAATTTGGGATCATATATTGTCTGATTTAAAAAGATGGAATAATTTAAAGTTACCAACAATGGCAAAGGTTTCAATTATTAAAATGAATGTGCTCCCCAGAATATTATATATTTTTTGAGCTAGTCAAGTGTTAATTACTAAGAAATTATTTAAACAGATTCATATGGAATTGGCTAAATTTATATGGGAGCCTAGGAAAACCAGAATATCTTATGATAAATTGATGACTCCGAAGAATAAAGGTGGGCTTGATTTACCTAATTTTGAATTATATTACTTAATAATAAATTCTAATAGGATTTTAAGAATCAATAACTTTGACACAGCCAGTGGTAAATGGGCACCAAATTGGTTGGTTCTGAATTATAAACATGTTGTAAGTTTGGATATTAACCCTAAGGCATTGCCCTTTTTAAATAAAGACAATTTTAAATTATATCCTTTAATGGAGCATATTAGATTAAACATAACATTGATACAAAACTTTTTTCAGTCATTAAATCTCTTGCAACATATGATGACTTTTCAACCCTTTCACAAGAACCCAAATTTGAAAATCAATAATCAACTGATAAATCTTAAGAAATTTCCACTTATAGTTAATTTAACTTTAATTGATATGTGCCCTTATCTCTGTTTCTCAATACACAATAGTTTAAAGGAGACAAACCTTCCTAAATCTTATTTAATTATACTTAGACAGTTAAAGGATCTTTCAATAAGTTTCTTTAGTGATGTTAGAATTAAGGATGAAGATTTAACCATTTGTTCAAATTTATGGCAAACTCTTATACAAGATTCCAAATATATAACCTCTACATATAAATTGGTAAAAGATTTGAAATATCAAAATAAAATACTGTTATCAAAATACTGGAGGGAAAAAATACCATTGATAGAAGATAATAAAATACTAAAAGCAATTAACTTAACTATAAAATCAATATCTCTTCAGAAGTTATTATTTACCCAATTGATGATTATTAATGTTGATTATACTCGTCTAAGCCTGCATAAATTCAATTCTAAAAATTCGCCTAAATGCCCATACTGTAATGATCAAGTGGCTGACCTCTTACACATGTTCTGGAGCTGTAAATGCATATATAAACTTTGGAATTCCCTAAAAATTCAATTACTAAATATGGGTTTGAAAGATAGCTAGGGATGTGCAGATCAGGTGTAGGGAAGGTCCATTGCTGTCCATTTCTTATACATCAACAGCTGTGGATATGTACAGAATTTGGAGGTGAATTTGGACACTCAAACCCCAGAGACAGGGGTTAGGACAACACAAATGTGTTGTCAAGCCAATTGGACCGGATTACATGTGTCCAGTGGACACGTGTGCAAAATGGACAGCTATGAATGAGCAGTATTTTTTGGGGTACAAATGACCTTTTCTTTTTTTTAAGGTGAGAGTGGGATGTTGGGGAAGGATTGTAGGTACATCTGGAGAGGTAGATTGGGTAGGGAGACAGACAAGACAGACAAGACAGCAGACAGGGGCTGTATATGACACATGAGGTGGGAAAACACATTTGATGGGGAGGGTGGTTGGGAATCCAAAGCTCATATGGTTACAGTGGGACTGAGATCCCCACCCATGAGCAGTCACCACTGCACCTTCACAGCCCCAAAGGTGACTGTGCTGAGGGCTGGACAGGAGGGGTGGCCTACCCCATGAGGTTTGCCATGCAGCCCTCAATCTGGCGCAGCTGCTCTCTGAACTCAGATTGAAGGGTGCTGGGCAGCAAACCCCGGATCTGACTGCGGGTAACAGGATCCTGTCCAAGCCCACTCCCAGGGGGGAACAGGCCCATCCCATAAAGTCAGTTCCACCCAAAGGTGGTGCAGGACCAGCAGAGGAGGGAGATCCGGGTTGAGTCCCATATGTGCTGGGGCCTGGTGCCATGCCCAGATGAGTCCGAACAGGTGGATCCATTGGTGCTATGGTGCTCAGGTTTTACAAAATATGTTGGTTAGTCATGAATAACACATTTCAAGACTGGTTATTACAGCAAGCATGGATGTTCCAATTAACCCTATAAAACAGATTGGAAACAGTTGCATAGCAAACAAAACACATGCATAAATGGAACAACAGTATGCATCATAGCAGCATGCTAGTAACATTGATGGCAACAATCCACAAACAGTGGTATTTGAACAAGCTATGTTAACATGCAAGCAATAAAACAGATTAACAATAATATAACACAAGTTGCAACATTAGGGTTGGAGCACAACATACTCGTAGTATATGAGTAATAATTGTTGTTACAGGTGAGGGGTGGGGGGAGGCAAAAAGTCCATTAACAACTATTTATGCTTCTGTTTTCCACAATAGTACTGCTCAGTACTCTATGGTCTGCCCTCACATTACATCTACCTATGGCCCATAGATTCTGTAGTACAAACATTCCTTTTAAACTGTCAGTCTGGAATGGTATGAGGCAAACTGTGGCAACTCTGTTTGAATGAATAGATTGTACTCATACATGTTAGGGTTACATATCTAGTACAGGAGGGGTACCCTGAATTGCTGTTATGTGAGTGTGCTACTGGCATACATCAACTGGTTTCCTATCTGTGTCCAGGATTATTTGCAGCATTGACCACTAGACATGACAGCATGACACTTGAGAGACATGTATCAGGAACATACCTCTCAACCTCTTAGAGCATGACATCTGGACAAACCCATACATAAGATTGGGACAAAGGCCCATAAATATGGACAATTTTTAGATAGTGCTCCTAAAAACTTAGAAAGTTAATAAAATAACAGGTTTTGCATTTGCGTGGCTTTTCTGGAGGATATGATGTCTGACACTTGTATGTCTATCATTATTTTCTAACTTCAGTCTATAATGGTTTGCCACTGATTTGCCATGACACCACTACTTTATGTAAAATGGACCAAAAATCTGAGACAAACATCTGGACATTCAGTGAATATCTGTACAGTTGAGAGGTATGATTCAGGAAGAGTGGGTAATGTATGTACCTACCCTGCTGTCATTTGCAGATATGCGGTGGGACAATTGAACAGTTGTACACAGTTTATTAGTATACCCTTCATACAGATACTGGCAACATTTACTTACCTGTAAAACCTGTGGGAAAAATATCTGTTAATACTACATGACTGCTTTTACATTTATTCCTGATTCCTTGTGAGGAGAGTTGCACACATCTTAGTACCACTCTTTGAACTGTGTATGGGTGTGCAAAATTAACAGCTAAGCTGTATCTCATCACAATGAGCTACCTGGGAACTGCTGTTTCTTGTTTCACTAGTTTCTGCCTAACAGTCTCTTGGATAGACAGTCTGAACTTGTAATCCTGTGATGCATGCATGACAGATAGTTATTGTAATGTGTCTTACTTGTTTGGATTACTACAATCTGGAAAGCAAAGGTTAACATGAGGCAATGCTGCATGGAACACACTTTGATACTTTACATATTACTATTCAGGGTTCAGAGCTTAGTGCAGTATATATTTCACATTTAAATTTTATCTCCTTTTACAGCTACACCATCTACAGTTTCTCTTAACAGCTTGTTCACAGATGGACCTCAGCTAATGTATGATGTCACAGCCATATTTGCTGTGAAGAACCTGTATACATTCTATATATGTCAACAACAACATACCAGAATAAACACAACAGTTTGTGGTAATGGTCTTTATTGTATTTCAATATTATTCAGTCAAACGTTTTTATTTATTCAATTCACACAGTAACAGTATACCTACTAGCAGTAAGCAATGTACTCCTTCTTAGCGATTTGAACAATATAGTGTAAAATAGATTTGTACTCACCAGCCTGTCGGTGTAGCCTCAGCAGTCTGTCATTGTGGGCTTCGACATTCACAGCTCTCTCTGCTGCAGCATTAGGGGAGAAAAACACACATTACGCTTATCTGTCTATCACTTTCTCAGGCTAGTGTTTGCTACAAACTACTTGATAGTGATACTTACACACTATTGGAGCATTCTGAGCCCATTCACCTTGAATCCACTGGTCCAAGAGTGCCCCCTTCCTATGCTTTAGTTCAGCATAGTGGTGCCATAGCTGCTCACCAGTCTGGGGGGTGCCAGTAGCACTGGTGAGGTCATGTGCAAGATAGTTCCAGGCCACCGCTTTGCATTGGGAGCCCTGGTACTGGCCCTGTAGCAGTCCCTCCTCATGTTTTTTTACTTGGAATACAGCCATGACCCTGGACTCCTGAATGCTCCAGTGTTGTGCCCAAAAGAGCACTCCCTGTACTATGCCAGCCATTGTATCTGCACAGATGGACTATAACAGATTATGGCTGCATTCCTGCCTGCGACATTTAAATACTGCAATATTCCCACCCTTTGCTGTCAATGGACCATTTTGAAAAGGTTAAGCTCTGCTAAGCAGTGAGCAAACCTGCTATGCCAGTTTTAAAACTGCTTAAAGGAGAAGTTGTTGAGCACTGTTTAACAGTGCCCAGATCCATTTAGCTGAGCTACCTGCTGCTTAACATTCATGCCTTAGCAATGGTTACACCTGCTAAGCATAGCTGAGCATTGCTAGCCATTGTTCTCTTTTAATTTTTAATATATATCCAAATACAGACTTAATTTATTAAGATTATATGCTTTACTTTGCACGACATCCCTCTATGTGCTTTCCTTACATTGGGAAGGGGTATGACTATACTGTATGGGACACTTGTGTATACATGGGTGGTTTCACATATTATATGCACTCACACTTACATTTTACACCAGCTACACTACCCTGGCTAACAAAAAGAAGCTACTACATAATTTACGTTTAAAAAAAATATTTTAACTCTGCTTTCCCATATAAAAATAACTTGCCTGTCTTGGTATTCAAACCATGAACATCTGCATGTAAAGCCAGGCCTCTAACCATTACACTATCTCAGCTTGGTAAGGTCAACTTTATATTTGTATTTATCTCCTACGGGATGTTTAAGCTATGGTAAGTGGAAGGCCATAACACGCACACCAGGTCACCCGCTTAGCTATGCTTAAACATTCCTTAGCCTAGAAAAAAAATATTATTATAATATTATTATGTTATATAGTGAGTGTTGTGGTGTTCCAACAGGTCATTGAGGACTGCATTCAGGAAATAATGGCATACAATTGACTTTCAGGCTTCTATCCTTCAGAAATTCATGGTTAATACATATCCTGCTTTTTATCAACTTTCTAAGGGCAATATGTCAGATATGTCCCTTTTCATGGCTTTACCCCCTATTATTTGTGGCTTTGTACACATTACTGCTTTATCAGGTTGTGAGGTGTTGTACGGCACTTTTACAATGCAGGGGGTGTGTCTCGGAAACTATCACATACCCCCTGCATTGCTTTCCTGCTGCCGTATGCATTTCATTGTTCACGGACACTGAAATGACCATTTATTTCATTTCAGTATCAGCAGACACTGAAGTACTGGCATAATATTAGAGAAATTCTCTAATATTATGCCAGATCATATTAGAAAGTACGGCACTTTCTGAGTACAGGGGGTGTGTTCAATGTCCATGCACTACTTGAACATGCCCCTTGCACTTGTTCAAGGTTTGTGTCCATGTAGCTTAAACAGCAACGCTCCTTCATGAATATGCTGTGGCTACACGGACATGAACCACTCCATGCAAGAATAGCACTATTCCTGCATGGAGTGTATTGAATCCCAGGGATGCATTTGGGTTGTGCTGTACAAGGGATGAGAAAATTACATGGAGAACAGGCTTTAGAAGGATAGAGAAAGACAGGAAAAGAAAAAAAATATTGATTGCTTAAATGAGGTAATGGAAAAAAGCTGCATTTTCTTGTGGTATTTTGTTTAAGTTACTTTGTGAATTGTGATTTATTTTCATGTTCATTGCATAATTGAATGACATGATTTTGTGGTAAAGTAATTCAAAGAAGATATTAAGTGGTTCTTTACTTTTGTTAATTTTGTATTATATAATTTGAAGTTAAGTTCTGAAAATGTTTGAGTTGACTTTATTAGTTTTACTATAGCTACTGTAACTTTTGATAAATGAGTCTTCAAAGTAATGATATGATTTTTATTTTATTCAGAGTATCTGCATTTAGTGTAGAAATCTCAGTGACCTTGGATACTTGAACTTATGTACTAAATTGTGTATAGAAAGATTTTTTTTTGCTTTGTATGTATGTTCATAATGCTTTAGAAAATTAGACAGTCTGTTAGTTTTTTATTACCTTTTTCAGATTTTTTTTTTTTTGTTTAACTAAAGTACTTTTATTAATTATGGACTATTCCAGCAATGGCCAAAAAATCAGCACTAATAACTGGAAGAAGAGCCATATGCCTAACTTTAATGAATTCATTCTTAATAGAAGTTATAGAAAGGAAGTTATCATTAAAAGAAACGTAACATCATCAACTTCACCAATCTCTAGTCAAAAGGGTTAAAATTGTTGCACTTATAGAAACAAGGATCTCTTTGATCTACTATTGATTCATAGCTTGCTGAACAACCTTAATCTATTTAATACATCTTTCAATCATGTAGTCCCTAAATTGTATTGGAAAATGGATAGTGATATGAATTGTAAATATTGTATATAGTTATTTTTGTTTAAAGCTTACTTTGGGAATTTTTACCCAAAAGATTTGAATTATATGTTCAGTATTATATAATTTGTAACAAAAAAGAGATTTTTCTATTATATATGTTTTTACTAATTTGATTTGTTGGAATGATAGGCTAATTTGTAGTCCAGGCTGTCTTATTTTAATTAAAATAGAACAATGATGATTTTTATTTGTAAGGTTTGTTGGAAAATTTGAGATTTTATTGTAAATTAGCTCTAGTTTACTAAAACATGTGTTTGAAAGTTTGCAAAAATTGCAGACGTGAATAAAAGAGTTATAAGTAAAAGTAATTATGCAGTTGTTTGTAAGTAGTTTGTTTGTGTCTTTCGGCTTTCCCGGTTAGGGGTCGCCACAGCGGAACTCCGGTCTGCTAATGATTGGTAGTGGATTTTTACGTACCGGGTTACCGCCCTGATGTGCAACCTTCAACGAAGGCACGCCCCATTCACGTATGCCTCCACACAGAAGACGCTCTAGCTGAGAATCAAATGGACAATGTCTTGCTATGAGGCGACAACACTACCGCAACACCACCACCGCAGTTATAGTTGTTTGTCAGTAGTAATTCTGTTTATTATGGTTTTATTATAGTATATAATATGCACAATTCCATATTTGATTCATTTTGGTTGCTAATAGCCAATGTGGGAATTATACTTTAAGTGTTCTACGGTAACTTAAAATAACTTTGACCTGCTTGTTCTCTGTGACTACTGCTTAGAGAGATTATGTTGAATGTGGAGCTTTTTTATATATTGTCTCATGGCCATTTTTTAACACTTGAGTTTAACAGGAATTCAAGTAGCAGTTCTCCAGATAAGTCAACTATTCTTATATAATTGTTTTGATTTCAGTCAGTGAAGATGCTATTCCTACCAGTGAAAAGCCATTAGTGTATTGTACCAGTGAGGCAGTTTTGGTGTTCTTGCACATTATTGATGGCAGTTAAAGTACCAGTGAGGCAGTTTTGCTGTTCTTCCACATGCCATTTATGGCTATTCTACATGGTAGTGAACCTAAGCTGAGGCCTTGTTATTGTACCAGCGAGACAGTTTTCATGTTTTTGTGCATGTCGCTGATGAGTATACTATGCAATAGTGAACCTAAGATGAAACCTTGTTATTGTACCAGTAAGACAATTTTTGTGTTCTTGTGCATGTATGTGTATACTATGCAAGAGTGGACCTAAGAAAAAGCCTTGTTATTGTTCCAGTGAGGCAGTTTTGGTGTTCTTGTGCATGTCATTGATGGGTATGTTATAAACTACTGGACTTAAGATGAAGCCTTGTAGAAAGCCTTTTGTGACTGACTGGTAATAAGAGTAAGTTTCTTGCCTGTGGCCAGACTGGGAGTGTTGGCAGAGGCAGCCTTGAAGCTACCAAGATGCATCCATTCTTATGCCTAGTTTTGCTGCTATAGAATGGACAAGTTGGATAGAAACAGTGTGAAAAGCTTTATGTATGTCTAGGAAAAGGTAGACTATAAGCAACCATTGTTTTCTCGGCAGATGTTTTTTTGTTAATTAACATAACTAGCCTTGTAACAGTACTTGGCCATGCTGAAAATCATATTAAGCTGGAGAAATTAAATTATTTGGTGTTAAGTAGGCCAGAAAAAGTTTATGTGCAAATTTTTATAGTATTTCAAAAGCAGAGATGTAATGGGCTTTGGCTTACTGTTTGAAAAATCGATACTTGTGTATAATCGTTTCCATACCCTGGGAGCAAGTAGTTGTTTGATCTGATTATAAGCATTG
The DNA here is from genome assembly GCF_019279795.1 of Protopterus annectens. NCBI lineage: Eukaryota > Metazoa > Chordata > Ceratodontiformes > Protopteridae > Protopterus > Protopterus annectens. Next base: position 996,294,235 of record NC_056730.1, read on the forward strand.
CCAATGGATGAACAACTGCATCAGCTGCTATGCATAACTTTTTACAAGGGAGTTATTCATGAGCTAGTGTGGTAAGTTTTCATTACTTCTGTAATTGAGTTGTTATGCTAAACAGGTACAGATAGTAAGTACCATGTGTAGCTTTCTTTGTTTTGTTTGGGATTAAAATATTGATTGCATTTACTAATAAGGTATATGCCTGAATAAAACATTCATGAAGTTCCATAAAGCCTACAAAGGTCGTTAAAACCATGTGCACATTGTGGCTCACTATTTTGTATTCAGAAAGTGGCTCTACATGCCATGTAGAGATGCACAAACATGGTAAACACCATGATATGCTAAGTACAGCATAAGCAGCTAAATTGTATGCTAATCAACCAACCAATCCAAGACAGAGGAGCTATTCAACAAGCTATAACGCAATCGTGTAGACTCAGTGTTGGTTTTCCCTATGAAATAAGCTAGTCTACATGGAAATAATGCTAGGGGCTGCTGTCGCTCTTATTCATGTGTATGTACAACAGGCCCAAGTCTATGCTGCTGCTGCTGGTAGAGCTCAGGCAAGAAGGAGAAGGGTGTTTAGACCCTGTATAACTTTCCAAGATCTGCATGAGGTGGAAATTGTAGAGCACTACAGGCTGGAACTCTGCAACCTCTGTTGTCCTCAACTAAGAGCAAGGGCAAATGGAGGGAAACCGATAGCAATGGAGAGATAGGTATGTGTAACACTTTGAATATTAGCTACAGGAACCTTCCAGAGACTATTATGAGGCATGTTGGGAGTGTCACGTGCATCAGCATCCAGGAACCTACATTAATTGCTGAATGTTGACTGCTATGTTACAACATGCCAGTGACTGCATATATTTACTCTGGACACCTGAGGACAGAGCCACAATTATGTAGGAGTTCTACCCTGTAGCACACTGCCCTGAATTCTTGGGTGCCATAGACTGTACACACATTGAAATCAAAGCACCACCTGGGAAACAAGGCAGGGTGTACATAAATAGAAAGGGCTTCCACTCCATTAACTGCCAGGTCATGTGTAAAGCTAAGGCAATCATCCTGATGATGTGTGTTGGTAACCCAGGCAGTTACGACGACTCACATATCTGTCACAACTCTCAACTGTATCAGATGTTTTCTAGGGGGGGGGGCTATCCCACAGGGTCATTTACTGGGGGGTGCAAGTTATGATTTTGAACCGTGGTTGATGGCTCCCACCAGAAATGCACAAACACCAACTGAAGAATGCTATAATGAGGCAGATTCTAAAGCAAGAAATGTCATAGACCATGTGTTTAGGTTGTTGAAGTTATGGTTCCAGTGCCTAGCTACATCTGGGGGAGCCCTGCAGTACAATCCCTGTACATGTGCTGGAATTTTCACTGTCTGTGCCATGCTTCACAATATTATATTGAGAAAACATCTTCAACAGGAACACCAAGGGGAAGGGCCACACATCTCAACACCACTGGCAAGGTCACCACAGCCACATGCAGGTGAGGAGTCAGGGGGGAAACACCAGCTGCTGTGGGTGTATTGCAGATGTAGGCATGCAGAATATGCCCAATCACTGGACAAGATGCAATGGATAGCACACACACTCACCACCTAAGGGGCTAAAACTTTCATTGTACACACCTGATAACACTCACAATCTTTATTTACCCATGTAATGGCTGTGTACTGCTAGCACCAGAGTCAGCCCCAAATTAAAACTCTTGCAAGTGCCAGACTTCCAAGGCAAGTGTAAACCTGGAATATAAAAGTAAATGTCTAAGAACAAAAATGAATGGCATAACTTTGCATACTGTTACTTGCTAGTGGAAGTATAAGGTGGGCGATTTTTACAGCAATGACATCAATATGTGACAGCACCAACGTATGTCAATACATGTGCCTTCTATCAACTAATAGGCCTCAAGCATCCAAGATTCACACATTCATATCTCTCAAATGTACAGACTTTTACAGAATGTCCATAGAATGGCCTCATAACTTTTGTACTGGCAAATCAATAAAGATTGAAGTTAGAGAATAATGACTCACATTTCAATTTCAGACTTCATATCCCCCAGAAAAATCACCTTTCAAAGCTTGTACTGTAAGACAAAAATATTTAATTTTTTTCCCTATTGTTGGGCCTTTGTCCCACTTTTATTTATGCCTCAGTCCAGCTTTTTAAGTCAACGAGGTTGAGAAGGAAGTGCATATTATACAAACCTGTAAGAAACCAGTACAATTTGCAAAACAGCTTCACAAACACAGATATACTAAGCACTATGTCAGCTATGCACCCTGAGCATCAGATAAAAGACTTGTTTATCCCTTAATCCAAAAGATCGAAAGCAAGGATATGGCACAGTTATCATAATTTTCACAGGGTGTTGTGTGTATTGGGGGAACAGGAGGCCTAGTCTGACACAAGACGTAGTGAGTGTGTATAAGGAAGACAGGCAGACATTTGGATAAAGTATCAAATAGCCACTGAGCCAAAATGTGCTGTAAGCCTCATGACTGACCCATGTAACTGTTATGTGTATGTGTCTGTATGGCACTTAAGGTGAAATGTGTGTGAGTGTTTGCAAGAACACAGCCAAGTGCTGTGCTAGCTCTACATCCTGTTATGTCGGACAAGTGTAAGCCATGAATAGCAGATATGAGAGTTCATCATCCTCTTCCCTGACTGCAAAATGGTTCTGCCAGGAGTAGCACTGGCATGTCTATGCCCACAATAGATGTACTACTGCTATCTGAATGGAAATGGTGTCCGCTGGATGAGTTCTCCTTACAAGTACACCCAGGACCATGACTCATGGCCTGCTAAGCCTGGGTTTGGACACTTCAACCATTGACAGAGCAATGGAAGTAGTGACACTATGGGCCATGATCAGGCATAGCCACGTCAGCTAACATCAAATGATGTGGCTGACATACATTCTCATGAATGCCATCCCCCGCCCAGCAGACATTACATCCCAGACACTGTCCCCTCCAACATGTCATTCATCAATCCAATGAATTGGCAACATGGTGGAGGCAGTCTTGCATGTCAGCCTGTGCCACATGTACAACCCTAAGAATTTCCTTGGAGGCTCTATTGGAATGTGCATGTACCTCCTTGATGGCCCTAAACATACTTTGAGTGGCAGAGAAATGCACACCAGGATCAGGTGGAGGGTAGACAACAGGCTTCCTCTAAGCACCCCTAACAACCCTCCTGTGTGGCACCTTTCCCATACTTTGTTACAGCCACAGTCATCAGGCACTGAAGCTGCAGTAACCGCACTACCCTGATCAAGTGCCTCACCTTCCACCCATCCAATTTCTGAGAGCTCACTAGAATAGGCATGCAAAGGCCTACTGGCTGTGTCAGAGTGAAATGTAGGTGATGGCTGAATGTCAGCCTAGGTTTCAGATTCAATCTCTGCACCCTCTGGCTGTACCTGTGATTGGCCACCATCATCATGAGAATCTGCTGATACTCTGACATCAGGTGGAAAGAGTTCTACACTTCCACTGTCAGGATCACCTGTGATAATAAGCAACAAAAAACAGGAAAGAAATTAATACCTACACTACTACAATTTAACATATACTAACAAATGAACACTGGTGCCACTATCACAGACTCTGCAGCAACACAGATATACTCCTCACACTCACCTCACACATATGGATAAATGCATAAATAAAAGTCCTGCTTATATATACACATATTATTACAGATATCAATATTTTCCTAGTACTATGTAAAAAAATCTAGTATGCAATTCTAGTATGTAATTGAAAAATGCAGTCATACCTTATCAAGATCAGTAGTCTTCTGTGTAGACAAATCCAAAGTAATAGCAATCTTCTGTGTTATCCACATACACAACTGTCCTCACTTTCAGGTTCTCTAGCCGCACAGTTACCTTTTCATAGTGTATATTCAGGCTTGTGAGCAAGGTGGCAATGCAAATGTGGTATGAACTCATTAGAAACTGTTGAGTCCAAATATCTTGGCTCTGTGTTTCAGGTGTAAACATAGTGCAGGCACCTCCTCAGTGTTAGTTGCTAATGGATTGCAATTGTGAATGATTACTTGTAGGGAGAGGGAAAACACAACAGCAATTCAGACTCCCTTGCCTGCAGTGGGCGTGTCAGCCAGGTTATACTTACAAAGTATGGAAGTAATTATATCAAGGTTTTAAATGGAAGTAAGAAGCATACATTTTTCAGTTTCTGTTAACTAATATCCAAACTCCCCTGCTTTTGATGAAAACTGTATATTATTCTCATTTAATATTCTGATACATTTTAAGGACAAAGATACACAATCCCTTACAGAGTGTTTGTCTGAGATTACTGCTCAGATAAGAGAAGAATGCATACAATACAAAGAGAAGACAGAGCTGCATTGCTGCAAACAATACTCATAAATGGCTGTGTGATCAGTCATTTCACTAAATCTAAAATGATCATATGTACAAAGAACTGAGAGTGTGCAAGTGTTATTTGTCTTGTTAATACTTGTATACACAATGATTTGCATTCCAGCTGCAAAGCTGTTTCTGTTGCAAAGAAGGATAAGACACCCTTAATGTGCTGTGTCGGTTCATTGGTATGATAGTTCAAATCCAGACTTGTGTAAAAATCTTTAAAGTGTAGTAAAATTTAATTTGTAATGTTTTTTTTTGTTTTGTTTTTGTTTTTTGTTTTTTTAATATTGCTATTTGCATGGCATTAGATGCAAACACAGTGAAACAGATAAATCAAACAGATGTCATGAAATGTACCTCAGTGATAAAGATTACATAAATTGCACTTGTGAATTAAGTAAGTGTGTGTGTGTGTGTGTGTGTGTGTGTGTGTGTGTGTGTGTGTGTGTGTGTGTGTGTGTGTGTGTGTGTGTGTGTGTGTGTGTGTGTGTGTGTGTGTAGCATACCTGGTAAACACAATGAGCCAACAGTTTATATTATCTGTAGACCACAGTTCAAGCCCTACATTTGTCTTTTAAGGATAAAACCTAATGAACACTACTTAGAAGGATAAAACAAGGTGAGCTTTTCCTGTCATATTTGCACATCACTTACCTTCATGTAGGCCTGATCTACTGGCCCACACAGGAAGCAAACAGAACACATGCAAAAAGGAAGCACACAGTATTTTTGCTTACCATTGTACAAACCCACTAAGTAGCATTGTGTGAAGGTCAGCAATCTCCCACAATACCTGCAGGTTTAGAATGCCTGTGGACAGGAAGCAGACAGTAGACAATTTCAAAATGGAATCATTGTATCCTGGTTTGTTAATGTGCAATTATGCTAAACAGCATTATGCAGCAGTCAGCACACATACAAAATATGAATGTGAAAATATAGAGCTTTTGCCTAGTTGTTCCTTTGGCATCAGTTATAAGTTAAGGATTGCAGAATGGGTGAGCCTGGGTTCTAATCCAGCTAAACCAAGCTTTTCTTACTGATATTCTACTATAATTTATATAAAAATAAACAGTATAAAACTACTCACATGTAGGAATAACTATTCTGCATTAAGATAAACTTGAAAACTGGAAAACTAGGAAGTACACCACCATTCAAAAGACAGCCTTCCAATGGATAAAGGACACGGACACCAAAAGTTAGCACTTTCATCCACTTTAATATACATGAACTTCTTCAGAAAAACCCTAACACACACATCTGAACAGTTTAAATACAATTAAAAAAAAATCACATGATAAAAGTGCACCAATAAATATCCAAGTCTTCTGTTCCTAATAAATATTTATGAACTGTATGAAAAAGCATATACTACATTATATTAATAAATAAAACATTTTCTAAAACATATGAATTAAAATGTTAACAATTAAGGTTATAAATATTATTTCAATTGTAAAAAACACTTGATGTTAATAGTTTCATTTAATCCTGGTGCATGGTCTGCAATCAGATGTATTTGCCACAAAGACACCTTAAATTCAAGCAATGTCTTAAAAAATCACAGAAAAATTGATCATTTGAAATACTATCAATAACAAAAAAAGAACATTTTTTTAAAATCCAAACATGTAATAGCGTGCCTGGCTAGGGCAGTATTAGGGTCCATCTTTCTAAGGGCCAACTTGTGTTTATAAATTCTACGCTTTAGGAATTTTCCCAATATAAAAACTGGGACTGGAAAGACAGGTTGCAACATAAACTACTAGTTCACTGCTGCATGTAAAATACCCTTTTCCCCAAAATGTCTTATTAATGTGACAGAGTTTAATAAAAGAAGAAATACTTATAAACCTACACTGTTTACAATTCATACAAGGGAATGTGCCCAAAGTCTCCAACACATTTCCCGTGTTTATTTCATGCATGTTCGATCCCTTTTCCAGCAAACCTTTAATGTCAGTGATCTTTTTAAAGGTAAACTTAGGTCACATACCTATAATGTTGATCAGCTCTCTATTTCCTAACAACATTTTCTAATTTTCACCAATGATGTCTCTTAAAAAACACATTTCATTCACTATAGGAAGAGGAAAGGCACAAGAAAAATTATTACCTTTTGAAACCTCATCATTACTATTCATAACTAAGTCCAAACCATTTGGATTTTCTCTCAAAATGGGACAGGCCACTCCACTTTTAAGTTTGATGAACTCCTGTTCAATTTTCTTGAGCCAGACGTGATCATAACCCCTAAGCTAAAAAAAAAAGACCTCAAGGTTACCAGCTCATTCAAAAATGTCTCATTGTTCGATGTTAAGCAACTCAACCTAATGATATGACCCTTGATCACCTCCTTCTTCATATGGAGTGGGTGCAGGCTTTCCCTGCGTAAATGTTGATTAACAAACACTGATTTTCTATAAATACTACTTACAAACCCTTTAGTGTCAAAAATCATACATCAAGTGTAAATCTAGAAAATTGATATTGACATTCCAGACACCATTTTACACCTACTGCTCAGTGGTGTGCCTCAGAAAGCGCACATTAGCATGTATCAGTTATGTTTACTGTCCAATTAATTTCCATCCCATTAAAATACATGTGAAAATACAACCAAAGGGAAGGCAATTTTTAAGGACAGAATACATATTTACTTTGTAGTTATGTGCTACCTGCACCCATACACTTGAAACTTGGCATTACAGTTCTTGTTCCCAAATATATAAACTACAGAAATAAATAAAAAATACTTTATTGCATACAATACCATGTACATCTTTATACAATACACATTCAGCTTGTCTAATACTTGTAGTAACATGGACAGCCTTTTGCATATAATTTGTAATGCTGTCTCTTAAAGTATACCTGCACATTGGAAACACAGCAGCAAATACTATGCTTTCAACACTCATAAATCTAGTAACATGCAGAACTTTAATATCTTGACAGTCATACAAGGATACCCATCCATTTCATACAGGCCTCCCAACATATTCTATCAAACATCCAATGATAATTTCATCCATTATAAATTGTCTGACAGCACTGTAAAAGTCAGAGTGGAGCTGTGGTACTTGTATTAAATACTGAGTTCTACAACTGGTGTAATAACTTAATTAGGTAGGGAATCTAATTTCACTGCAGTCAACTTGTGAGTGTGTGTGTGTGTGTGTGTGTGTGTGTGTGTGTGTGTGTGTGTGTGTGTGTGTGTGTGTCTGTGTGTATGTGTGTGCGTGTGTGTGTGGGTGTGTGTGTGTGTGTGTGTGTGTGTGTGGGGGGGTATGTTTAGTCACTGTGTATCCATCAGACACCAGTAAAATCCCATAGAGTACCAATATTTTGACAATTGTATATGCCTATACATCAATTTATACTCTATTTAATTCAGGCTTCCGGACATCTCTCAAACATCCATTAATGTTATCCATTATAAATTGTTTTGCAGCATAGATTTCAAATGTCCGGCTTGTGCCATGGTGCTTGCATTAAGTACTGAGTTCTGGTGTACCTAGCTAGGTAGGGGTTCTTATCTCACTCTGGTCCATGTGTGTGTAATCAAAAAAGTGTAACTGTGTGTCCTACAGTGAGCAAATACATTCCCATTTAGTGCAAATATTTTGACAGTTGTACATGGTATGCCATCCATTTCATTCAGGCCTCCCAATATTTTCTCTCAACCATCCAACGATTATATCATCCACTAATAATTGTCCAGCAGCATTGTAAAAATCAAAATTGTGCCATGGTGCTTTTATTAAATACTGAATTCTCTAATCAGTGAACTTAGGTATGGTTTCTGTTCTCACTGCCATCAGCTTGGGTGTATGATTTTGATGTTGTCTACTATATTTTATCTATGTTTGTAACTCTACTGAAAACTGCATATTATGCTTATCTCTAAATGTTTCTATTGTTCCTAATATATTTGTACTCTGCTTTGTGGAGCTTTTCTCCACGGGCCTTGGCTGAAAATGGACATATATCCAGCTGGACTTTCCCAGTAAACAAATGTAAAATAATAATAAAATAAAATAACCAAGAGGCCATTTAACACCAGCATTTGGGACACTGTTGTTACCATCTTCTCTCAGCAGACACTGCTGATGTCCTCAGTTGTAAAGTGTTATCTGACAATCTAAAGCTCAGACTTGTACTGTGGCACTTATGTTAAGTACTGTGCTTTGTAGTTCGGTAGGGGTTCTTTTCTCACTTTAGTTAACTGTGTGTGCATTCAGTAATCAATATGGTGACAATTTTAGAATGATATGTGAGTACACAGCTATGTCAAACTCACCTACAAACATCTCATTGTAGCATACAATTATGATATTATCCTTTATAACATGCAACCTGTCAGTATTCAAGACAAACCTGTGGTGTGGCAGTAACATGAACTACTGTGTTTTCAAGCTACTTTACCTATACATAAAAAGTGTTCTAATAAGCAGGCAACATGTGCGTCTATATATACAGCTATCACATTTTACACAGTTTTACACAAGGATGTGCTCAACATCCATGTCTTATACTCCCCACAACATGTTCTGCTCAGCAAACAATGATGCTATCATACTTAAAACCAATGTGGTTAAGAACAAAACCAAATGAACAAACTGAACACAACATAATCTTCTTCACTTTTAACACATTTATAGAGTTTAAAATATCTGTTTGTTTAATGCTTTTGTTCTTTATTGTAAATTAGAAACTCATCTTAAATAACAGCTCTGGTTGTTGGCATGATTACCAACTGCCAATAAGCAAAATTTATTCAACTGTTTTTAAAGGTCCTTGTCTACTTAAATACTTAGAAACATGTTAACAAATGTTAAAATCAATACTAATGTGAATGAATGGACTAAAACTCTTGAAACAATCATTCAGTAAATAATATGTATATACTTTGAGCTAGTAAAAAACACTTAATGTTAATAAAGTCATTCAATCCAGGCTTTTTGTCTGATGTTAATCTGATTTGCCATTTGGCTTGCTTACACTCCAGAATTCCATGAAATATTTTGTATCTGTCATAAAGGTGTTTCCTTCACTAGTTAGCCTACTCAGCTTGATGAACTGACCCTTAACAACTCATTTTTTTCATGTGTAATGGGTGTTGATTTTTTTGTGTAAGTAGTTGTTCACAAATGTTTCCTTTCTGACTACCTTATTTGACATGTTCTTGTCATATACTTTTAACTCTCTAGTGAAATCTAAAAAAATAACTTGCCCATACAACATAATGTGAAGCATAAGAAGTCATTGCTATTGTTGATCTCTCTAATCTGACTGAACTCTTCAATAGTTCCACTCCAATAAATAATGATCTCAAAAATAAAATATTTATAAAAAACTAGTCTAGTGAATAAATGATGAGTACCAAGGTATTTGTGTTCCCACTGTGCTATCACTAAATTTACAAAAACAGGTGCCAAAACACATACAAAATATGTTGCGCTCCCCAACAACTAAACCAAATAAAACAATAGGTTGCAGCTGTATTCCGACAACCGCAGTACTGAATGAAGTGAACAAATTCGAGGTACAGATAAAAAAAACTTTAGTAGGGTTTGGGAGGGTGGCCTAATGGTTAAGGTGTTTGCCTTACAAACACAAGGTGCAGGGTTTGAGTCTCACACGGCATAATTGGCTAAGCTTAAATGGCTCGCAAGGGCAGTTAGCCTACAACTCATCTATGAACCTATGAATAATCTCATAGACTGAGCACTTTCATCTGTTGAACCGCAGACTTCATCAGAATCAATTTAAAATGCCATCAGATGTACTTAAATCATTACTTGCAACCAATAAAATCCTTAAAACAATTATATATTTAAATAAACTTTCATTTAAAGAAATAAGAATAGAATATGTTTCTATATGTAAACACTCACTGTAACCTTACTTAAAACATATCACATAAGAATGACACATATTGCTATGATTTCTAAAATATAAAAATGATTTATATAACTATAAATCATTACATAGAGAAACATATTCTGTTCTTGTTTCTTTAAATGATAGTACTGCTATTAGGGGAATACAGGTGCAACCTGCATGGACCCTATTTTGTTTTAAAAACAGGTGCTACTCTAACCCCCATTGTTACTCCTCTTTTCTGTTTGAAAAACGTATTATGTAAAGTGAAAAATTATTGTCTAATTAAGAAAAAATGTGTTAATGAATATACTATTAAATTTAGTGAATTTGGTAAGATTTATTCTGACAAATTCTATCCGTAGTTCCTGATGGATACTTGCACATAAGGAAACTACATCTAAAGTTACCAAAATCCCAGATTGTCTTGGGTGTTTACTGTGCATAATAATTCAAGTAAATGCCAAGAATCTCTTAAATACAATTTTGATTTTTGTACTACAGGATTTAAAATGTGGTCAAGATAAACTGAAATTGATTCTGTTTTACAAAACCTACTCCTACCACTGGTCTAAAAGGTGAATTTTCCTTATCCTTATGGATCTTTGGTATTCCTAACAATCTTGCCATTTTCAGCTGATCCACCATAATTAAAAATGTTTATAAATCAATCAATGTAACCGATGCATAATGTATAAAACAGCAACATGTCAATTTCAGAAAATGTCTTGTAAATCATTAACTTTGCTACTTTGTAACAATTTTCATGTTTTAAAAGATCCAGTATTGCCATATTATAATCATCTGAATTCATAATTACCACACTATTACTCTTATTAGCTTTCATCAGTCAAATATTGTTACTTTGTGACAATTGTTGTAAAGGTTGTCTTTCACTAAAACTTAAATTATGCACTTTCAACTTAAGTTTAAAATTCTAATGAAGATCTTTCTCACATACATCTTGAAATACCTGTAAAGTGATATGAAGTTTTGGGTTATATGTACTTCTTGCCTGTACTCATTTTTACTATTCATTTCACTATCACTTGGGGAAACTCTCAGAAGCCCCATGCCTCCACCGTCCCCATTTTTTCTCTGGCCATATGACATCCTTCCTGTAGAGGAGTGGAGGATGTCTTCATGTCAAATATGCATAAACACATCATGAAGCAGAGTCCTTCCATGAGCCTCTGCAAGCCATCTCCAGACCACTGCATGTGCAATTGCTAATTCTGTCATGGTGTGGTGCACATGTCCCATATGGTCAGTGGCAGGATGTAATTCAATCCAACAAATATACACATACACACAGTGGTCTTACTATAGTCCATAATACAGATATAGGGATTTGTTTTTACATTGTATAATAATGGCTAGGATTTCATGTAATATTGGCTGTTAGCCTAATAATGTCCTATGAACCTATGAACAGTTGACATATCAATGTTGCTGTCATTGACTTGTGCCATATTGAGGTGTGGATGTACAGTATGGGTACTAGATCGTATTACAATCTGTGATGTGAGCTAATGTATTGATGGCCATTGCATTACATGCTCCTTCTATAACAGCTGTAGCAATATGCCTCCCGAGAACTGTTGACATGGTATGGTACACTTTTATGTATATTGCTGATTTATTAGGACGTGTTGTTGTAGTTGAAAAAATCAACCTTCTACTTAGTTCACATTCTGTCATCACAGTAACATTCCCTATATGGCACAGGTGTGTATGTGTCTACATACCATCATTTAATGTTCCATGTCAGACATCAATATAAATTTGTATTGATTACATGGTCATATACTGTAAGTCTTGTCTCATATACATGTTGTCATGCTGTGATATATACAACCAATGAATGACATGTTTTGATTCAAATGCAACCCTTTGGAATACATTGTATGTGCAATTTTGTTGCTATGCCCAAGGATTTTTGATGTGGTCAACAACACTATTGTGTGCCTTTTACAATTTATGTCAGGAAATGTTCTGCATGAACCACAAACAGCTTATCTATAATGTGTTCTGATATGGCATCAGGCCACTCAGACACAGCTTGCCCATGAAAACTATATAGGCATATGTTGTGCAATTGATGCAAGTAAGTGACACTGGTGCAGTTGTACGACTGTGTGCATAGTACCAGTGTGTGGAATGACCAAGGTTGTATTTGGAGGTCTTTGTGCAAAGCATGTATATCAATCACATGTGAAATGTTAAGAGGAATACACCACTAACTACAGACCAGTGTGTGGATGCCACTAGACATACCTAACAAGAGGAAATAGACAATATGCTATCTGACAGTTTGTCTCACACATCACCACCCCCCCCACTATCACTACCTGCCATCAGCCAAGGTATACATGCAAACATTACTCAGTTTTTATTCTAATGAGGGCAGCTCATCTATGCACCAGCTAATAACACAGAATCAGGTGGCCCTGACAATGTCACTGATTGCTTATAGTGTGACTCAAAACATGGACCTACCAGACACACTTGGTTCCACACTTCAACACAGCCTCCAGACAGCCTATGTTTCTGTAGAAGGGTGTACATCAACATGTATCCTTCTGACTGGGGGAGAACATCACCTGATACATGGACGTATAGATCCAGCCCAATTCAACTCATCCGTGAAGAACACCAACAATTCATCATGGACCTTCTCTAAAAGGACACTGGTAATATCCAGACTGTGTACCAAGCACATGTATGATTTGCTGAAGCTATATCATATCTGTTCATACCTCTCAACTATACAGATTTTTGCAGAATGTCCAGATTTTGGACTCATATTTTTGGTCTGTTTTTCATAAAATTGTGTTTTTCTGGCAAATTAGTGGTAAATCCTTAAAGAGTGAAGTTCAAAAATAATGACAAACATTTGAGTTTCAGACTTTATCAGTCAGAAAATTCATGTTAATGCAAAACCTGTTACTCTATCAACTTTCTAAGTTTGAAAAAGCAGTATTTAAAATTGTCCCTATTTTGGGGCCTTTTCCCACTTTTCTTTATGGCTTAGTCCAGATTTCTTGCTCAAAGAGGTGGAGAGGTATGTGTCTGTTATATCAGTTCAATGTTCTCAAGAAGGTAAACAAGGGCATGCATGATGACAACACTATCATCCTGCATAACTTGACATGGTCAAGCCATATGACACAAATACACACTGAGCCATCACTAAGAAACTGGCACAAGTGGCCATAGACACTTACATCACCAAGTGAGTAGACCATTGGATCACATATGTAACGGGTAAATATCTTGAAGTGTGGGAAGTGACCTATATCTAAAGTCCATTGATCAAGCCAGTACCTCAGGGCTCTGTGCTAGGCCCTTTCCCATTCATTAGTTAAGTCTCAGACATCAAGACTTATTTATACATCCTTTGTCCAACCACCTTTGTGGAGGACTGCCAATTGTGGACAATCTTTGAATCCAAGTGTGGTATTGGTATAATACAGAAAGAGTAAACACACATAAAGGATTGCTGCCACACCCATGGGGACACTACAGATGAACCAAAATCATGGGAGAATTATTTGTTATAAAAGTAAGCACACAAGCTAATTATAATATAGACGGCACATCACTATGGGCAGATCAAGTAGTATGTGACCTGTGTACTCAGGTGGATGGTATATGTAATGTCCACAAGCATGTGCCCACAGTGGTTGCTACTCCTTGTATGTAACAGAACTCCTGAGTATGTGCAGGACATACACATCAAAGAGCAATATTGTTCCATAGTTCTCAGCCCTCATCACACAAATAACTGAGTACAATGCTTCATTTCCCATGTACCTCTCAACACATCTTCCAGGGAAGAGTTACTCAAGTGTACCACATTTCCCACAATTAACTCCCACACATCTTATTGGCCATACCGAACTACTCCTTTTCTTGCATAAACATTAATGGTTGATAGTGCAAAACCCCCATCACGGTATCATAACAGATGCATGTGTGATACGTGTTCCTGTGATGCACACAATAAATGCATAGCTGATTGATGACATGAATTACATCCATGATAGTGTGAATTGTGCTTTTATATATATATATATATATATATATATATATATATATATATATATATATGAAAACCTGTCAACTAGCCAGGATGGCTCGTAATTTCAAATACAGGTATAGCAGTGTCTCTCTTAACACCTCTGGCAGATGCTAAATTTTGAGGAAAATGTGTTTGATTCCCCTCATAGATTGCTGACAAATCATAATAGTTGTGCAGGTGTGTTCTTGCAGAACCATCTATGATCACTCACAATCACATATGCTATGTCAAAGACATGGGATTAATGGCGGTATTATGCTGATTTGCCCATGACTGTGCATGCTTCTGTCTACTGTTTTCCATGAGCCTGTTACTATGTGTCCCACTTGGTAAAGACCTATGCTGACATTACATTCATATTCAGACAATTCATTTTGCACAGCTTCACAATATGCACCTAACCCATATTATATATACCATCCCTGATATAGGTCCTCTCCATTGTTCATATCAGGATGCTTATATCACAAAGAATCCTCTCCACTGATGTGTCACTTTCTGTGACAGTCACATAATATGCAATAACAGTGCAGTATGTACTGCATCATGTCGATATGTGATTAGTTTTCATGCTACAACTGTCTTCATTGACATGCCCTCATCTGCTGTACATTACCATGTTTCACTTGTCCTCTTCCCCTGAGTTCATTTCTACAATTCATCTGTGTGTTCCTTTTCAATGCACACACTTCCCTTGACTATTTATTTATAATGCAGTCTATGCACCCTTGCTGATCATTTAAAAAACTTTATTCAGTGTGCCTGGAACCAGTTTCCACCCTACTTTGCACTGTATATAATTTCATATAATGTGCTGGAACTGTATACATTGCTTTATTAATAACCCTGGCAGTCATTGTGGCTTTCCTTGCAATCTCACAGACCTAGTCAGCTTGGAAGTCAACAGATGTACATGTCTTCAGGTGTTTGTTTTGCTTTACATGGTTTCCTGGCTAGCAACACTGTTGCAATGCATGTATGTGCCATCAGTGCTGCTGCTCACCATGCAAACATGTAAACTTCATATAGGCTTCGCAATAAGCCTACACAGAGTTTATTGAATCCCAGGATTGTGCTAATTCTGCAAGCAGTATTTTAGTTTGACTCGTCATGAAAAGGAGTTAGTTTATATCACTCTCTGTTTTATTTACAGAGTGCCAGAATTGTTTGTGTGTGTGTGTCTGTGTGTGTCTGTGTGTGTGTGTGTGTCCATTTCTGTCTATCAGTATGTGTCAGGGAGACAGGATGTGGCAATTTTTTGCTCTGTTGCGTTATGTTTTTAACTGCTTGAAGTCTGAGTGTTCATTGTGCTGTAGATTATTATGAAATGCTTCAGATTTCCATAATTTTCTGATTTTATCTACAACAGATATTATTTATTTTAATTTTAGTTATGGAATGGGTCTACATATAATTTTTCTTTACATATTGGGGCCATACTTCTCACTTCTTAGCTCAAGAAATCTGTACAATGCTTACAATAATGGGGACAAAACCCTAAATATAGGGACAGATTTTAAACAGTATTCTTATAAACTTATACATTTTGTAAAATAACAGGTTTTGTATTAACATGCATTTTCTGAAGGATATGAAGTCTGAAATTCAAATGCATGCAATTATGCAATGACTTCAATCCTCAGTAATTTGTGAGAAAACTACAAATTTTATGAGGAATAAATCAAACATGTAAAGCAAAAATCTGGAAATTTTGCAAAAACCTGGACAGTTGAGAGGTATGAGAGAGGTTAATGAATAAGAGCATTAAGAAACATTTGACTAAAGAAGTTTACAGCTTTGTCTAACGATACAAGTTTTAGTGGGCTCTGGTTATATTGGTCAATAGGTTGGTAAACAGAGATTTTTCAGAGTGTTTTTTTGATTAAGACTAGGTATGTGTGCTGTTTCGTTTTTTTTTTTTTTGGTGGGGGTGTGTGACAACCCTCCTCTGGACTACTTATCAAGAAGCCTCAATCCTCAACACTGGCAACAGTGGAGACGTTCACTAGGAGGATAACAGGTACAAGCACAGTATCTCCAGATGCAACTCTCTGCATCAAGCACAAACAAGCACAATTTCCCTTAAGAGAACACAGGGAACACAGTCATTCCATGGACTGGGCCCTCTCTCTTTCTCCAGATCCCCATTAAGACTTCCCACTGGCACAGCTATAGGTTTGAGTCCTTAACCAGGTTTCCAAGCCAGGTCCTCCAACACATTTTCTGTCCAACCAGTGCTACATGTCCCTGCAAAGTAGCTGACACACACTCTTTGAGATTTGATTTGCACACACACACACACACACACACACACACACACACACACACACACACACACACACACACACACACACACACACACACACACACACACACACACACACACCTGGGAAAGGCTTGCATGGGTTTACTAGCTATGCCTCCTTTTGCCCAGACTATAAGGTAGTTAACACTGCCACCAAAACCCCTCATCAGCTACTTTAAGGTCTTTAACAAAGGGTGTACAATTTTACTGTGTACTATTAATACTAATACAGATGGTAGTTTGACCAAGAGCAAGGCTATTAGAAGTGGCCCACACAATGTCACAAAATAAATATGCAAATACTCTCAAAACTTAAATATCTCTAAAGGATCAGCCACAATGAAAGGTTTACATATATTTAATAAATAAATAATAACAGAATAAGACAATACTAAATATCTGTACACAGTGATATCAGAGTACAAAATCACAGGAAATATTTAACTAAGTTCACTATATTCCTGACTGAATCTATGAAAATGAATATTCCTTACTTATTAGAGCAAGGCAGATGATGTGGTAAATGGTTCTTGTTGCCAGGTCCAAGACAGAATACAGAATGCTCTATCTTACTAAGACTTCTCAATATAATATCTGAAATATTACTTCTGGGATAGCTTGCAGAATGACATCATTCTGGTCATCTGACTTCTAGTTCCCATGCAAACCCCCATTGCTGGAAGCTGGCAGGATTTAGCACATACCTGTAAAATGTACACACAAGGGCTTTTGCTCAGATCTGTGGCAGGTGCTGGAAGTCATAAAACAATTTCATACATCCACACTTCCAGAGTAGTAATTAGTTTACCCCAAAGACAATACAGTAAGCTTCCTGGTACATACTTTGTGTCTCTGGCTGCAATGAAACCTGTGAGATAGCATAATTATGGTCTAGCCTGTAAAGTGATTAAGTTTCAGACATATTTTAAAGTTTGCTGGACTGAGGTTAACCTTCCAGTTTCCTCTGTTAAAACATATACTTTTAAACAGTTACAATAGTGCAAGTACATTTCTGTTCACTCCAGTAAGGCACAGTGTGGATACATTTAAAACACAAGTACTTTACAAATACCTGCTTCAAACACAAGCACTTTACAAATACCAGCTGTGATATTGAGAAAAGATGTGTTTATTCTCATTTTTTGTCTGCATTTTGATTTAATAACTCTGTAATCTGTACAAATGTACTTGTTCTTCTTCTTGTGTGTTATAGCTGTATATTCTCTTAGTGTTGACATCAGTTGTAGGGAAATCCTTTGTCTGGAGGCCTTGTCTGTTTTCTTAGTGGCAGCAACTTTTCAGAACTAGTTTAATCCGGCCATAGTATTCCTGCATCTGTATTGTTTGGTTTCTGTCCTGTGTTTTAAATCAGATATACATGTTGCTCAGGCTGCTGCAGAGAGCTTGACCTACTGCCAGCTGTGATATTTAGAAAAGATGTGTTTATTCTTATTTTTTGTCTGCATTTTGATTTAATATCTCTGTAATCTGTACAACTGTACTTATTCTTCTTCTTGTTTGTCCCCCCACCCTCCCTGTTCTTGATTTGGTGCTAGTGTTGGTGGCTCTGGAATTGACTGCCCATCCTGTAAGTCTCTATTTGAACACTCCTCCTGAGTCCATCTCATTTGCTCACTTAACCGAATACAGTGAGATCATATTCGGAGTCTAGTGTTCACTGTACATAATACAGAGAGAAGATTTGAGAAGGCCAACCCACTTAGGTTCTTCCTTCATCTCTCCTTGCACTTTACTAACAAAAAAAAATTCATCTTCTTTTACTGTATTTGTGTTTCCTCCTTCTTTATTTTGCTTTTGACTCTTCTTAAAAGTACTCAGTTTTATTTATTCTGCTGCACTTATTGCTGCTTGGTAGTAGCCTTATTAAATTGTAACTGTTATTCTAAGTCTTTTGGTTTAAGCACTTGGGCTTCATATTGGTTGTTTTACATTAAGAAGGTTTGTGGTCTGCACTCTTGTGACAGGACAGGTAGCTTACATCCTTCTAAGCTGGGAATTGCTGATTGAAAGCTCAGTGTCTGCTATACTAAAAGTGTATTAGTTCTGGTTTAAGCACTTGGGCTTCAGGCCAGTTATTCTACATTAAGAAGGTTTGTGGTCTGCCCTTCTCAGCTGGGAATTTCTGGTCACGGGCTTATTGTGCCTGCTTATTTGCACTGTTTCTTTCTGAAATTGGTGCGCCTTGTTGCTGTAGCATAGGACTAGATTCAGTCCTGCTGAATCTAGCTTTGTTTGTATAACTTGAGCACTGATCCAGGCCATCTTTTTTGGAGAAGGTTCCCCTACACCCTAGTAGCGGGAGTGTGCAGTTATAACTTGTCTGATTGAAGACTACTGGAAAAGGGCTTAGTTTTGATTTTTTTTTCTGGTTAATTGGGTAACTTGTTTGGACCAGATTGTTTGTTTTATATTCGGAGTCTAGTGTTCACTGTACATAATACAGAGAAGATTTGAGAAGGCCAACCCACTTAGGTTCTTCCTTCATCTCTCCTTGCACTTTACTAACAAAAAAAAAATAATCTTCTTTTACTGTATTTGTGTTTCCTCCTTCTTTATTTTGCTTTTGACTCTTCTTAAAAGTACTCAGTTTTATTTATTCTGCTGCACTTATTGCTGCTTGGTAGTAGCCTTATTAAATTGTAACTGTTATTCTAAGTCTTTTGGTTTAAGCACTTGGGCTTCATACTGGTTGTTTTACATTAAGAAGGTTTGTGGTCTGCACTCTTGTGACAGGACAGGTAGTTACATCCTTCTAAGCTGGGAATTGCTGATTGAAAGCTCAGTGTCTGCTATACTAAAAGTGTATTAGTTCTGGTTTAAGCACTTGGGCTTCAGGCCAGTTATTCTACATTAAGAAGGTTTGTGGTCTGCCCTTCTGAGCTGGGAATTTCTGGTCACGGGCTTATTGTGCCTGCTTATTTGCACTGTTTCTTTCTGAAATTGGTGCGCCTTGTTGCTGTAGCATAGGACTAGATTCAGGCCTGCTGAATCTAGCTTTGTTTGTATAACTTGAGCACTGATCCAGGCCATCTTTTTTGGAGAAGGTTCCCCTACACCCTAGTAGCGGGAGTGTGCAGTTATAACTTGTCTGATTGAAGACTACTGGAAAAGGGCTCAGTTTTGATTTTTTTTTTTCTGGTTAATTGGGTAACTTGTTTGGACCAGATTGTTTGTTTTATATTCGGAGTCTAGTGTTCACTGTACATAATACAGAGAGAAGATTTGAGAAGGCCAACCCACTTAGGTTCTTCCTTCATCTCTCCTTGCACTTTACTAACAAAAAAAAATTAATCTTCTTTTACTGTATTTGTGTTTCCTCCTTCTTTATTTTGCTTTTGACTCTTCTTAAAAGTACTCAGTTTTATTTATTCTGCTGCACTTATTGCTGCTTGGTAGTAGCCTTATTAAATTGTAACTGTTATTCTAAGTCTTTTGGTTTAAGCACTTGGGCTTCATACTGGTTGTTTTACATTAAGAAGGTTTGTGGTCTGCACTCTTGTGACAGGACAGGTAGCTTACATCCTTCTAAGCTGGGAATTGCTGATTGAAAGCTCAGTGTCTGCTATACTAAAAGTGTATTAGTTCTGGTTTAAGCACTTGGGCTTCAGGCCAGTTATTCTACATTAAGAAGGTTTGTGGTCTGCCCTTCTCAGCTGGGAATTTCTGGTCACGGGCTTATTGTGCCTGCTTATTTGCACTGTTTCTTTCTGAAATTGGTGCGCCTTGTTGCTGTAGCATAGGACTAGATTCAGGCCTGCTGAATCTAGATTTGTTTGTATAACTTGAGCACTGATCCAGGCCATCTTTTTTGGAGAAGGTTCCCCTACACCCTAGTAGCGGGAGTGTGCAGTTATAACTTGTCTGATTGAAGACTACTGGAAAAGGGCTCAGTTTTGATTTTTTTTTTCTGGTTAATTGGGTAACTTGTTTGGACCAGATTGTTTGTTTTATATATATATATATATATATATATATATATATATATATATATATATATATATATGGATTCCATACACTAGATTGAAGGTTCACAACTTCAAAATAGTGTATGGAATGCACACTGCAGCGAAAGTGCACTTAATCAAAAGTGCACTTACGCGAAGTTCAGTACAATGAACGGGCGTTGTACTGAACTTCTGTGCAGTACTCACAGACCTTAGGGTTAGGGCACGGGTCATGGTAAGGGGATAGCCCATAGGGCTACCCCCTTACCATGACCCGTGCCCTAACCCCCAGGTCTATGATGACTGCAGCGCAGTGAAGGACATAGCAATGTCCTCCACTATGGTGCGATAGTCACGAAACTTAGGGTTAGGGCATGGGTTAGGGTAAGGGAATAGCTTTACTAACTATCTCCTTACCCTAACCTGTGCCCTAACCCTAAGTTCTGTGCATATCGCAACATAGTGGAGGACATAGATTGTTTTTTAATGTCCTCCACTCTGCTGCGGTACATTCGGTGAAGTGCACTTTCTTGGAAGTGAGGATTCCTATTACAAGTTCGAAGTTGTGAACTTTCATTCTTGTAATAGGAATCCATATATATATATATATATATATATATATATATATATATAATTGCACTTTATTCATTTTCTTATACTGTATTTGTGTTTCTTCCTACTTTATTACTAGGGGCATTGAGTATAACTCTGAACTGAGATATATAACAAAAAGCATCTTTTTATGCGCATTTAAAGCATTTTTTTGATTGTATCTGCTTTTTTTCTGAAAAAAAAAAAAAATATATATATATATATATATATATATATATATATATATATATATATAGATATACTTGTTTCCTGCTTTTCTAGGCTAGTATAGTCCAGTTTTCAGGTCAGTGCTGAATTCAGGGCTGTGTTACAGATCTCTGTGTTTGCACATATCTTACTTGGATAGAAGGAAGTTTCTCTGTTCACCTGTCAGAGACGGGAGCTTTGAGCAGCCTATCTGTCCCTGGAGGAGTGGTTTCAGGTCAGAAAGTAGTAGTTTATTGGCCATTTTGGGCTAATTTATATCCCTTTCATTTCCCTGCTGTAAAAACTGCATTTGTCTGGTTTTGCGTGTCGGGCAGCGCCGGTTAGCTAGGGTATAACTATAACTATTCCCGGTTTTACAAAGTCTCCTCTTCTATTTTTCCCTTGGAACTAGACAAACTTTCAACTTAAGCACTCAAGCCATTCATTTCTCAGCCTGGCACTTGCTCAAAACTCATAGCAAGCACTTATAAACCCTAGCACTACAGAAGGACAAGGCTCTCTATTCGACCTTACCAGCCATTCATTAAAACAGTTTACTGTACCTATCCAGGCATGTCCAAAGGGCAGTTTCAGGTGTACTCTTCAGTCCAGCTGGTGAATCTGGGCATTTTGAGGAAATGTAACAACTGTCTCATGTACACAGACAACCCTCTCCTCCTTCCACCAAACACTAATACATGCGAGAGATGCAATTATACAGCCAAACTGGAGGCTAAGTTCTCTCAACCCAAGACTGGATCAGACAGTCAAGAGGAGAAGGAAAATACTGGCATCACACCACCAGTCTCACATAGACCCATTAAACCAGAACCGGTAAAAAACACATGTAAATATACAAAAACATACTCGGAGGCTCTAAATAAAAATCTGCAAAAGCAACAGAGCCCTCCAAAGCCGACATCCAAGCAACCTCCATCCCCCAACACAAACCATGAAACACATACTTCACAAAACCAGTGTGCCATGCAATCACAGCCCTCAAGGCAAAATAACATACCCAATATACTAGTAATAGGAGACTCTATAGTCAGGCACACTGATGTCCCACTCACTAGGCTGAATAAGTAGAAGGTTACTGTTAGTTGCCTGTTGGGTGCTGGATCTGCCACATAACACAAGCACTCAGGTCACTCCAGAACAATTACAAATATGGCTCTGTTATTTTCCATGTTGATGTGAATGACCTGAGCCATACCTCCCTGGACTATATGAAAAGAGACATGGAAGAGCTCTCTGATCACGTAGCCCAGGTCGGTATGACCCTGAGTAGCATCCTTCCCTCACCAAGAATTATACCACTGTATAAAGAAAACGTTTTCAATTTTAACAATTGGCTAAATTTCTGGTGTCATTCAAAGGGGATCCAGTGTCTGTCTGCCTGGGATGACATGCTCGACAAGCCACACGACTTGCACCTGTCACCCTTAGGCTTTCGAATACTGGCCAAGGCTCTTGCCACCCCATATTGCCTTTTTTAGGCAAGGCTCAAAAGACAAACCCACTGCCATAAATAGCACAAGTAACAAAAATCTGAGGGTAAAACTACTCAATGCCAGAAGTCTAAACCTCAAAATGCACACACTTGAGGCACTCATCAGTATGGAGAAAATCAATATCTGTGCAGTAACTGAAACTTGGTTTAAGGCTCCAGAGACCACCCCATCACTACCAGACTACAACTCATACCATACATTTCAGCCACAGAACCCGGACCAAACTACAATAGGTGGGGGAGTATCCATATTCATCAAGGATACCCACAGCACGATGCTTCAGAGATTATCCATGTGCAACTAACAATGGGCAAAACTTCAATTCAAATTGTAGCTTGCTACAGATCACCCACCATGTCCCAGGACCCCCATTCCGCATTTCTGGAAACACTGGGTAACATAAAGGTCCTACCAAACACCCTAATATTGGGTGAATTCAACTACCCAAACATTAACTGGGAGAACTACTCAAGCACTAACTCCCTTGCCCAACATTTTCAAGAATTTATAAACTCAAACACCCTGGAACAACTGGTCAACACTCCCACCAGAGGTGACAACATATTGGACCTGGTCATCACCAACATGGGCGACTGGTGTTCCACACTGGAGGTCAACCCCTTGCTGGGTAGATCTGACCATAAACAAATCACTTTGGATATCCACATTCTGCCCCCACCCCCGGACAAGGAAACCACCGTGAAAAACTTTTCAAATGCAAACTTCACGTTACTTAAGATGGAGGTGGAAAGTTTCAAAGCCCCCATGCTAAAGGATAATGCTGTCCAAGCTGCAAAATCCATTACTAATGCATTCTACAGGCACCTACAAGAATGCATGGTTCATGCTATCCCAAGCAAAACCAAGACTCACTCCTCCAAGAAAAAGAAACCAGTCTGGTAGACCCCTGCCATAAACAAGCTATACAATAGAAGGAGGAAACTAGTACAGAAAAGAGTAAAATCTCAAGAAGAAAATACATCCCTGATCAGTATCAGCAAGAAATTACGATCCCTCATAAAATCGTCCAAGGCGTGCTTTGAACGAAAACTTGCAAAGGACTCCAGAGATAACCACAAGGCATTCTTTAGCTATGTCAAGAATCTAAGTGGCAATGCTCTGATCTGCTCGGAGTTAGTGCAGAACGGCACAAAATACACTGAACCAACCAATATTGCCAACATCCTGGCAGACAGGTTCAATGCAATCTTCACCCCCCTCTCACCCCCAACAGGGCCCATAACCATTCCAGAAGAATGTAGAGCCCCTGAAATCACAGACACTCAGGTTAAAATAGCCCTCTCCAAAGCCAAAAACCCAGCATCAATGGGACCAGACGGTGTCCCCGGCTGCATCCTACATGAGCTCAAAGACAAATTAACTCCTCAACCAAACACACTGTTCAAACTCAGCCTCTTCACAGGCTATGTACCCATAGAGTGGTGCACAGCAACAGTTATTCCACTTCACAAAGGTGGAGCCACAACAGACCCAGGGAACTATCACTCTATAAGCCTGACTAGCTTGGTCTGCAGGGCTATGGAGCACATCATCATGGAACTCATTAACAGAGACATTGGGAACCTCCAAACACTGGGCCCTACCCAGTTCAGCTTTGTTAAGAGCAGATCATGACTCCTAAACCTGGTGGACTTTTTTGAGACAATTACCAAGGCTATAGATGAGGGAAAGGTGGTACACACAGCCAACCTAGACCTCGCAAAGGCCTTCAACACCATTCCCCATTCTGGTATTATAGACAAGCTCACAAGCCTGAACATAAACTCCTATGCCACAAGATGGGTTGCCAACTGGCTCACAGACAAAACCCACATGGTGAGAGTTGCGGAAGCTAGGTCTGACTCTAAACTGGTTACAAGTGGTGTTCCCCAGGGCTCAGTCGTAGGACCCCTCCTGTTTGGCATATACTTCTCAGAGGTACAGACAAGCACAGGAGGACTATGGCTGACCAAGTTTGCAGACGACTGCAAACTAGGAGCTATAATTGACTCACCAGCTGACACCGACATCCTTCAAAAGGGTCTCACTGAGATGGATACCTGGTATCAAAAACATGGCCTCAAGCTAAATGCCAAAAAGTGCATAGTTATTTCCTTTGGAAATAACAAAGTACCCACAAACTACTACTTAGGTGATAGTCCCCTAAATACGGAAAATGTAATAAGGGATCTGGGGACCCAAGTAGATAGTAATCTCTCTTTTGATAATCACATTGCCAAAGTGGTTAGAAAATCCTTCTATGTGGCCCACCTAATCACAAAAGGGTTTGCATCCAGATCAAAAGAGGCCATTGTTCCCCTCTACTCATCACTCATCAGACCCATCATAGAGTACAATGTCCCATTTGGGATGTACCTTAAAAGACACCTGCAACAGCTGGAAAGACCACAGAAGTACCTCACCAAGAGGATCACTGGCCTCAAACAGATGCCCTATGCAACTCGACTGAAGAAACTCCAGCTGTACTCGGTTGCATACCACCTGCTCAGAGGTGACCTCTGCCTGACATATAAGGCCATGTCCAACCCAGAATTGATGGACATGCTCCACCTAAAGAAAACCTTATCCCCTCAAGCCACACACTCTAGTGATCTAAACCTCACCACAACAATAAATAGGATGTGCTGCAGGCATAGATTCCTGTCTCAGAGACTTCCCATGCTTTGGAACAAGATTACAATCTACATTAGGCAGAGCTCCTCGCTAGCACTCTTCAAGAGAAACCTTGACGAGTGGATGGGAAACAGAAACTTTACTCCGGGGATCACTTCAGTGGCTCTGCTGGACAGAGGCACAGTGAACTAATCTAGGGGGTGGCGAAAGCCAACACATTCTTGCTAGGCTTATAAACGCCTTCGGGCAGATAGCCTAGTACCTAGCTATGAACCTGTGAACCTTTTCAGCACAAGCATGTGAACAAATCAGTTTGATATATATATGACATACAGTTATAATACATTTGTAACACAAGCATATTCTGTAAATCAGTTTGATATTCACAAATAACATATAATTATTTACAAAATTCTAGCTAGCTGTGCTGGCAGTGCTTCCTATCATCACACCTGTACCCCTCCATTCAAAGACTCAAGCTAGTTTTTCAAGTGCCCCTTGAGAAATATTGCTTGATAGGAATGAGCTTATCTGGGAATACATTCCCCCATACCCTGTCTTGACAGCCCATCTGCATTGACATTGCTGACCAATCTGCAGTGCTGTACTACAATATCATATGCCTTTAACCCTAGGCTCCACCTTAGTAACTTGGCATTTTGTTGGCTGGCTCAATGTAGCCATGTTAAGGGATTGTGGTCTGTAACTACAGTGAATTTCCTTCCATACAGATAAAGTTGAAGTTTCTGCAGTGCCCATACCATGCCTAGACATTCCATTTTTACAGCTGCATAGCATTCCCCACTGAGTTGGAGCCTACAGCTGAGATATACCACTGGCTCATCTTATCCCTCTGAAGAAATCTGGCTAAGTACAGTCCCCACCTCATGATTTGAAGCATCCACCTGCACAACTAATTATTTGCTTAAATCTGGACTGGCTAACACAGGGAGTCCTCCCAAAGCTTTTTAAGCTTCTGGAATGCCTGCTCACATGCTAGGTTTCACACTACCTTATCTGTTTTTCCTTATCAGGTCTGTGAGGGGAGCAGCTATGCTAATATAATTGGGAATAAACTTTTTGTAGTACCCCACTGTCACTAAGAATACCCTCACCTGCTTTTTGATAAAAGGGGCAGGCCATGCCCATGGGCTGATTTTACTAGTCCCCACTCTATGTCCTAGGTAGGAGACCTCTGTCATACCCACATGACACTTACTGGGCTTAATGGTCAAATCTGCCCTCTGTAGTCTGCCCAGCACCTCCCTGACATGGTGAAAGTGCTCTTGTCTGGAATGAATGTAGATGGTGATATCATCCAGGTAAGCAAAGGCAAAGCCTCCTACCCCAGCTATGATACAATCTACCAACCTCTGAAAAGTCATTGGGGATTTTTTTTATCTGAAAGGGCATCTTCATGTACTCATACAAGCTGAAAGGAGTCACAAAGGCCAACTTCTCTCTAGCATTGTGAGTCAAGAGCACTAGCCAGTAGCCATTGGTAAGATCAATAGTGGTCATATACTTAGCCTCACCCAGCTGCTCTAGAGCTTCATCCATTCTAGGCATGGGATAAGCATCTGATTGTGTGTGACTATTTAGTTTCTTCTAGTCCACACAGAACCTGGTGCTGCCATCCTTTTTTGGTACCAGCACCACTGAGAAGGAATGCTGGACTCCTAGATTAAACCCAGTTCCAACATTTCCTGTATGTCCTCCATCAGAGTCTGTTTGACTCTCTCAAGCACCCTATAAGGAGCCTGCTTTACAGGCTTTTGGGGTCCTTTAGCCACATGGTGCTGCACCTGGTGGATACACCCTGGTTTCTCAGTGAACATGCCTACAACCTCCTGTAACACTGCTCAGATTTCTCAAACCTGGGTAGGCATTAGCTGCTGGGACATTGATACCCCTTTCACTGAGGTGTCAGTCTGAGCCTCACTGAGGAGATCAGTCACCAGAGCCTCCTCAAGGCCCTCCTGACATCCACTGCAAATACTCAGCACAAAGGGCCTTTCTATTATGGTAAGGTTTCATCATGTTAACATGGTACAGTGTGCGCCCCTGCTTCCTGCCTAGCATTTCTGCCATGTAGTTAACATCACTGACCTTCCTTACCACCTTGAAGGGTCCTTCCCAAGCTGCCTGCAGCTTATTGTGTCTGACTGGAATAAGAGCCATAACCTGCTGCTGCACAGAATACTCACTGGCTCGAGCATTCTTGTCATACCAGACCTTTTTCTGCTGTTGCACTTCTGCTAGTTTCTTCCTGGGCCAAACCCATGAGTTCCCTGAGCCTTGCCCTGAGGCTTAGGACATATGCCACAACAGACTCCTTGTGGTATTCACACTCACCTTCCTATTCATCGCAAATCAAATCTACAGGTCCCTTCACTCAATGTCCATACATCAACTCAAAGGGAGAGAAACCTGTGGATTTTTGGGGTACCTCTCTGTAGGCAAACAGCAGATGGGGAAAATATTTGCCCCGCTCTCTCTTAAACTGATCTGCAAATGCCCATAGCATGGTCTTTAGTGTAGAGTTTAACCTCTCCACAAGACCATTAGTCTGGGGATGGTACGGGGTGGTCTTTAGGTGCTGCACCCCAAAATGCTTCCACAGACAAGCCAGCTGGTCTATCATGAAATTGGCACCTCTGCAAGTCAGTATTTCTCCTGGGAAACCTATCTCTGCTGAAAATCTCTAACAAAGCATTTGACACCTTTTCTGCCTCAGGGTATCTGGTAGCATAATTGGTTTCCACTAGGATATACTTCTTCCTCTGGAACTTGGCTTACTCAAAGGCTCCACAATATCCATAGCTACCCTATGAAATGGCTACTCTATCACAGGCAAAGACATCAAAGGAGCTTTGACCTTGTCTCCCACCTGGCCTACTTTTTCACACTGCTCACAGGTCCTGCAGTACACTGTTACATCCCTTGCAATCCCAGCCAAAGAAAGGTCTGCATAATAAGTCTCTTGGTACACTTTGCACCCATATGATATGCAAAAGGAAATTTCATGGGCTGAGGCTAGAAGTGCCAGATTATAGGCTTTGGGCATTACCAACTGCTTTATTCTTTCACCCTCTAGCCCTCCTACAGGGGGTCCATTCTCTATACAGCAACCCTTTGTTCCAGTATATGGAATCCCCTTTTCTCTGAGAAATCAGATGCCTCCCTAATTACTTCCTTCAAGCCTTCTAATGTAAGGTTTGAGAGCTGAACCTGTCTCAACTCTCTCTTTCTAACCCTTCCCAAAACCCCTTTGACAGGAAGTCTAGTATCCTTTGACAGCGGTGCCTCACTGTCAGCCTGACTAATACTCACCTCTGGCCTTGCAGTCAATCTGTCCAAGGGAACATCAGTGCCCACCAGCAGCTGTGGCTCACCTTCAGTCTCACTGCTACAGGGTAGGTCCCTCCCTGCTGTAGCCACCTTACCAGTCCTGGTTTCAAGTGTGTGGTCTGTCTGGGTCCCCCACAGGCTACCAGATCCACTGCCTGTCTCGAAGCATGACTGTGTGTCACTGCATGCACACAGGGTACAGCATTATCAAAATCATTTCCTATTAGGACATCTGCAAGGATATCCTCAAACACACCTACTTGCTTGCTTCCTTTTCCACCATACCAGTCAAGATCACCCCTAGCCAAAGTTATTTGGAATGGGGTCCCTCCAAAAGCTCTGAATTGAGTAGACTGCCCAAGCAAGTAATGCTCCTCTTTAACCATTGCAGGCTTCCCAATAGTTAGGTTAGAGGCTGTTTCTCTCTTAGAAATGACCTGTTTCCCATCTAGTAAGATAGGATATAACCTCTGGTGGTAGTTTGGTCCCTTGTTGTCTCCATGCAACTTACCACAGGCATTCTGTTATTCCTACTTGCTGGCTCCCTTACCTTTTGTTCCCCAATTTGCCTCAGTGGACATCTACTGTATATGATACATGGCCCCACTGGTTACATTTAAAATATTTAACCCCTGATCCTGGCCTTGTGCCTGAACTAGTGGCTTCCCCTGTTACTGGTGGACTCTGTTGGGGTGGTTTAGGCTGCCCACCATGGGTTTCTTTATATCCATGTGCAGCACTGGTTATGCTTTCCTGTTCAGTGATGCTCTGCTTACTAAATAGAGATCCCCTTTTCCCCCAACTCATCTGTGGTGTTGCATTCCCTATCTGCCAACCAGATTCCCATGCCCTCAGGCAAAGTTTTAAAGACTTGTTCCCTCACAAAAAGGTCTGCCAGTCCTTCAACAGTGGTGACCAGACATGCACTCACCCACCTATAGAAATAAGGGCTTAACTCAGCAATATAATCACACATAATTTCATCTGCCTTGCGTCTATGCTCAAGAAACCTTTTTTATATAAGCTTCAATTGTTAACTTAAAACACTCTCATAAACACTTATTTAATTGGTATAGTCTAAACAATCAATATCAGACAATTAAGAAAGAGCAGATACAGCTCTACCATGGTGTAAGGGGGTCAGGAACCATACCCAGAGCCATTGGTCAACATTTATTTATTTTTTATTTTATTTATTTGCAGTTGGTTTACCAGGATAGTCCATTGGGCCAAAATGAACCCATTTTCAATGGAGTCCTGGGGAGAAAAGCTCCAAAACTAAATAGGTTACAGTAGGTTATTCATAGTAGTTATACAAATTATACTATTATACAAAAGTTAAAGATACAAGAAAAACTATTTCAAATAATACAGCAAAACTAGAATTAATACAGACTAGTGATGAAATTAATAGATAATACAGACTAAAAGGAATATTGCATGAAAGTACTGAGAAATAATAAGATATTAGGAAGCATTGCACAAAAGTAATGAGAAATAATAAGATATTAGGAAGCATTGCACGAAAATAATGAGAAATAATAACACATTAGGAAGTATTGCACGGAAATACTGAGAAATAATAACACATTAGGAAGTATTGCACGGAAATACTGAGAAATAATAACACATTAGGAAGTATTGCACGGAAATACTGAGAAATAATAACACATTAGGAAGTATTGCACGGAAATACTGAGAAATAATAGCATATTAGGAAGCAAACACTTAAGAGGTGTGGCTTAGTGCATTCTTTCCAAATATCATAGGAATAATAATATGTATGAGTTAGGGGTAAATAATAAGAAAAATGCAGGAGGAAAACAGGAAAAAGAAGGAAGATGGAAATTGCAAGTGTTAGTTATCTTGGGTGGGAGCAAGAGCATTCCCACTGGGATACTAGATGTGAATGAAGAGATCTTTTAAAAATAAAATGGTTGGGGGTGGTGCGAATGGATGGTGGTAGGGAGTTCCAAAGCATGCAAGGCCATAAGACAGAAGAGTTTTGCCTGTGGGACGAGTTGGTTTATATACTTCTAATAGATTTTGATTGTTGGACCTTAATACTCTATCAGGAAGGTGCATTTTAAAGGCTGATGAAAGAGAGAGACAGAGGGAGGGGTTGAAAATGAGCTTGTGTGCAAGAGTTAGTTGAGTGTATGTGAGATAACTGGGTAGCTCTAGCCATTTTAGTTTTTGGAGAGAGGAACAGTGGTGGGTGGAGGACTTGTGGTTGGTAGCAAACTTGGCGATTTTATTGTAGCAAGAGGAAAGTTGTGTTTTCAGAGAGGACTGTAGATTAGTTAGGAGTGGAGCTCCGTAGAGAAGGGAGGGGATAAGAAATGAGGTAGAGAGAGTGATTTTGGTAGCAGGTGTAAGGTAATGATTTTGTCGGTAGAGCATACCTAGTTTTTGATGGGTTTTTTTTATATTTAGCTGTAGGTGAGAGTTGAATTTGAGCTGGCTATCAATTTGGACCCCAAGTAACTTGGTCTCTGACACCAGTTCCAGAGGTGAGTTATTTTGACTAGTGATAGAGAATGTGTTTTTATCGAAAGAGGTTACTTTGGAGGGGGCAAATAACATTAGTTTGGTTTTAGAGGCATTGAGTGCTAGGTGATTTCTTTTCATCCATTGCTCAGTGGTTGTAAAAGCATCTTGAGTCAATTTTAGGAGTGAGGGGATAGAAGTGGCAGAGCATATAATAGTAGAATCATCTGCAAATTGGATGATGTCTGAGAATGGGATAGAGTTGCGGAAATCATTTATAAATATATTAAAGAGAAGGGGACCCAGTATGGAGCCCTGGGGTACTCCAGTAGGGGTATTTAGAAATGAAGAGGTGGCCTTTTTCCATTTTACTGCTTGATATCTGTTAGATAAGTAGCTGGAGAACCAGTTCAAAGAGGAGGGAGATAGGTTAAGTTTTGAGAGTTTAGTTAGTAGCAGGCTGTGAGAGATAGTGTCAAAGGCCTTAGAGAGGTCGAGTAGTAGGGTAGAAACAATTTGGCCAGAGTAACGGGCTTTATTTACAGTTTCAAGGAAGGAGAGGAGGGCGGTCATAGTGATATGATTTGGTCTGAATCCGTGTTGTGTGGGAGTTAATAGGTGATTATCTAAGAGATGTGGAAGGAGTTGTAGTTGAATACACTTTTCTAGGAGTTTAGAGATGGGGGACAGGATAGCGATGGGGCGGAAATTAGTAACATTGTTATTGTTGCCACCTTTATGTAGAGGTATGATAAAGGCCTTTTTCCAGATTTGGAGTACTATACATTCTTGGATAGAGCGGTTGATTAAGATGCTAATGGGGTAGACGATTACTTCAGCAGCTTTGCTAAGAAAGTAGGAAGGGATGTTATCAGGAGCATTAGTGCATGGCTTCAGTTTCAGAAGGAGTTTCTTTATAGTAGAAGTGGGTATAGGTTTTAATGAGAGAAAAGGAGAGTGTGAAGAGGGGGAATTAGGGGCAGATGAAGATAATGAAATAGTTAGAGTAGGAGTATGCCCATCTGGTATACTTTATTTAGTATACATAACAAGCCGTGTTTTGAACCTACATGTATCTTATAAAGTTAGGCTGATCCCAGTATTCGTAACAATATTTTCATGTTTAATAGGTTCTTAATGACTGATACAGTTTTTTAGCATAAGCCTTTTAAAAATGTCTGGACACCTTCTGTCAATTCTTAGGCATTGTTTATATGATTTATTAAGTTACTGCTTGATAACATTTTAAAAAAAATACAATTTTTAAAAATACATTTATTGTAATATTTTGTGTGGTGTTTAAACACTTTTACACATTATATTATTATATTATTTTTTTAATCATTTTTATAAAAACTTGTAAATTGAAAGTATTTTAAAATTTGTCATGACATCACTTCCTTTCTATAACTTATATATGGTGTACTTAGTTTATTTTTGATTACTTGTTCTCTGAAGAAGCCACGCCAGTGAGCACGGCGAAAACGCTTCTGAATAAAATTTGCGTTTAGAACTTTTGAACCATTCTTGTTGGCTTTCTTAAGCTGTTTGGTGCATCGAGTTTACTTTAGTTTGCTGGAGCAAGGTGACTGTGGTTTTTCGTTTTTTCACTTGGTTTCTGTTTTTTGCACGTTCTAAGAGTAGGAGAAGGAGTGGAAGGACGAGAGGTAGTAGATGGGAATGAGGAAGTAGTAGCAGTGCAGGGTAGAGTGTTGGTGGGGGAGGGTGGGGGAGTATTGGAGAATATAGTGGTGTTAGAGAAAGATGATGTTAATTTGGAAATAGATTCAATGAAAAAAGAGTTAAATGGGTAGCCAAATCTAGGTCAGGAGCGTTTGGGTCTGGGGTAGGGGTGTCTTGTTTGCTGGGGTTAAGGAAAGTAGAGATACCTTTCCAGAATTTCTGAGGGCTTGATTTATTATTGTTTTGGAGTGTGGAGAAATAATTTTGTCGATCAGAGATTATGAGCTTTTTTACCTTATTTCGAAGTATTTTATATTCATTATGGACTAGGGGGGATTTGTTTTTCTGGTAGTGTGCCCAGACTTTATCTCTGTGCCGCATAGTTGCTAGTGTGTTTTTGGTTAGCCAAGGGGCTGTTTTAATTTTAATTCTCTTAGTCCTTAAGGGTGTATGTGGGTCAAGTAGCTTTAGGAATATTGAGTTGAAGTGGGCAACTGCGTTATCTAGAGATAATGTTTTTAGACAATTCCAGTTAATTGCTTTTAGAGAGTTTGAAAAGGTTGTTGGGTTAAAGTTTTTTTGGTTACGGATAGTAATATAATTATGGGTGCGATGCAGGAGTGATGGGAGTCAATGAGTGAAGATGGGTATATGGTCACTAAGGGGATCAGGAAGAGTGCCACTGTCAGAGAAATAATGGGGATGAGAGACTAGAATCCAGTCTAGAATACTGCCGCTAGAGAGGTTTTTTGAGGGGTGTGTTACAGAGTTGATTAGCTGTGAAAAATTGTAGAGGTTGATATTAAGAGGGTTTTTAGGAGACTGAATGGAGGCCCAGTTAATATTCATGTCTCCTAAGATTATTGTTTCATTGCTAATATTGTTGGAGAGCCAGGAGAGGATATCTTCAAGTGTAGAAATATTATCCCCTGGGGGGATGTAGAGTGAGGCTATACATATGTGTTTATGTAGGTTAACTTGGAGTAATGTGAGGAGTAGTTCAGCATTTTTAAAGTGTGGAATAGGTTTGTTATAGGGGGTAACTGACAATGAGGATGAGTATAGGAGAGCTACTCCACCCCCTTTTTTATGGGACCTGTCTTTTCTTATGATAGAGTAGTTTGGTGGAATAATTTCAGAGTCTTTTATATGGGTTTTTAACCATGTTTCAGAGATGGTTAGGATGTCAGGTTTATTATGTACGAGCCAAGCATGGAGGTTTGGGACTTTGTTTACTATACTTTGGGAGTTAAAAGAAGTAAATAAAATGGACCTGTCTGTAGTGGAAGATGTGGAGGGGCCCGGGTTGGGATGGATGTCACCTGATAATAGACTGGAAATTGGATGTAAGAGTGGATTAGTGAGGTAGTTGGACTGTTTAGTAAGTAGATTGGGTTCTATTGTGAATCTGAAGCATTTGCTAGTTACTATGGGGGTAAAATGTTTATGAGAGGTGACAAGTTTGTATGGGAAAGTAGGAGGTTATTTATAGGATATAGATGTGGAGAAATAGGAGTGTGTGAGTATGGTAGAGGGGAGTTAAGGTGGTTGGTAACATGGAGGGATTATGAGTGGTACGAGTTAAGGGGTTGGTGAGGTAGTAAAGATAGGATAAATTAAGAAGTAGTAGAAGTAAAAAGGAGATAAGAGGGTTTTGAAAGCATGATGAAATGGGGAGTATGCAGAGTTGAAATGTTGATGAATTATATGTGGATATAAGGGAGATTTATGTATATAGGAGCTGGTAAGTACTGAAATAATAGTACAGGAGTGGAGAGTTGTGTTAGGATTGGAAGGGGTGTGGTTAGGGAGTGGGAATAGAGGGAAAAGAGGAATCCTATTGGCTAGGTAGGATAGTCTTGTGAAGGTAATGAAGGTTAATTTGGGTGGGAAAAAGGGAGTGGTTGTTTTCAGAGAATATGTGATTGATTGGCATAGAATGGCAGTGGGAGTGGTTATGGGGGGAATATAGGTAGAGGTGCTGGGGGCAGGTGGGAAATAGGGGCAGGGTAGGGGAGAAGAGTGAGCCCGCAGGGCGAATGGAGTGGGTAGAACCAAAGAGTGCTGGAGAGGTTTGAGAGCCTATCAGTGGAGCGTTGTTTGCAGAGGGGTAAGTTTGCAGAATGGTAAGTAGAGGGGACCTGGATGTGTTGTGTAAGAGTGGGCTATGAGAATTTAGGAGAGAGAGTAAGAAAAGAAATGTTAGAGCTTAGAGTGGGCTAAAAGAGTATAGGAGATAGAGTGAGATAAAGAAATGTTAGAGCTTGGAGAGAATACATGAAGTGAGTGAAGTGAAGTCTATTTTAGTGGGGGGAGGATGCCACCTAGTGGACAAATTCAGAAGTACACTTTAGTCCACTAGGATATTCTCTGGACCAAGTTGGACTGAAGGAAGAAGGGAGCTAGTGTAAGTCAGGGAATGGGATGAGGGGGAAGAGCAGAGAAACTGGAACAAGGGGGGCTTAGGCTGCTGGCTTTCCTGGCAGGGAGTATACTAAAACAGCTAGCAAGGCTTAAACAGTAAGGTGATTAAAGGTTTAGCAGCAGATGCACATACTTCCTTAGATTCTTCTTGGTTCAATTTCCAAAAAAGGGGATGAGGCAGCAGAGTTGTTACTATTGCTTGATCAATTGGATGAGCTGAACATTATACTGATTACATACCCTTTCAAGCATATGAATAAAACTATCAAAATTATCCTCCTCTGTAAATTGTGGAAGAAATTTGCTGGCATTTATTGCTTCTGGGGTTCAGTTATTCCCTTCCCAATTACCTTCATGACCCTGGTGAAGAGTCAGCATCTCCCTGTCATGTTGACCTTGCCTCTCATTTTCTTCATCCTCCAAATGCCTCAGTCTCTCTGCTGATTCTAATTACAAATGTTTGGCCTCCAGTTCATGTCTCTTTAACTCCAGATGGATTTTTAAGTCCTCTGAGGAAAAGTTGAACTGTCCATTTTCTGAGAACTAAAAGTCCCCATCAACAGACTGGTTATCCACCTGGTTTCTGGTCTGTGCTGCAGCTGTGATTAAGGCTACAATCCTTTCTCCTTTATTCATGTTGGCATTCCCCAGTCCTTTGGTTTGGCACATCTCAGTCAACTGGTTCCTTGTCAGCTTGCCATGGTCATCTGCTGACATCTTTGCCTGCTCTCCCTAACTAAGCTAACAAAAGTAAAACCAATATGTGATGTGGTGATCCCACCACTGCCAACCAATATGTGATGACCCTCCTCTGGAACAGTATTCAAGAAGCCTCAATCCTCACCACTGGCACCAGTGGCAGACATTCACTGGGAGGATAATAGGTACACATCAAGCACAATTATGCACAATTTCCCTTAAGAGCACACAGGGAACACAGTCAATCTGGGGGCTGGTTCCCCTCTCTTTCTCCATATCCCCAATAAAAAGTGTGATAAGAGACCTTGGGACACAGGTGGACAGTAGTCTCTCCTTTGATAATCACATCATCACAGTAGTCAGGAAATCCATATCCCCAATAAAAAGTGTGATAAGAGACCTTGGGACACAGGTGGACAGTAGTCTCTCCTTTGATAATCACATCATCACAGTAGTCAGAAAATCCTTCTATGTGGCACATCTCATCACAAAAGGTTTCTCATCCAGGAAAAGAGAGGTCATTGTTCCCCTCTACTCGTCACTCTTTATACCCATTATTGAGTACAATGCCCCTTTTGGTATGTACCTCACAAGACATCTTCAACAACTGGAAAGGCCGCAGAAATACCTCACAAAGAGGATTACCAGCCTCAAACAGATGCCCTACGCAGACCATCTCAAAATAACTGCAGCTTTACTCCATCGCATATCACTTACTCAGAGGTGATCTCTGAGTAACACACAAAGCTATGTCAAACCCAGAGCTTTTAGACATGCCCCACTTAAAGAAATCCCAATCCCTACGAGTTACATGCTCTAGGGACCTAAACCTTGTCACCACAATAAAAAGAACATGCTGGAGGGATAGATTCCTGTCCCAGAGACTTCCCATACTCTGGAACAAACTACATATCTATATCAAACAAAGCTCCGCATTAACACTCTTCAAGAAAAATCTTGATGATTGGATGGGAGATAGGAAATTCACTCAGGGGATCACTTCTGTGGCTCTGCTCGACAGTGGCACAGGAAAATAATTTTCTTGGGTGGCGAAAGCCAGGGTAACTTTTGGCTAGGTTATATAGGCCCTAGGGCCAACAGCCTAGTACCTACCTATGAACCTATGAAGACTCCTCACTGGCATAGCTATAGAGTTGAGTCCTTAGTCAGGGTTCCAAGCCAAGTCTTCCAATACTCTCTCTGTCCAACCAGTGCTTCGTGTCCCTGCCCAAGTAGCTGATACACACTCTTTGAGATTTAATTTGCACACACACAAACACACAAACACACACACACCTGGGGAAGGCTGGCACAGCTTTACTAGCTATGCCCCCTTTTACCCAAACTATAAAGCAGTTATCACTGCCACCAGAATCCCTTGCCAGCTACTTTAAGATGCTTATCAAAAGGTGGCTAATTTTACTGTATACTATTAATAATAATACAAATAGTAGTTTGACCAAGAGCAAGGCTATTAGGAGTGGTCCACACAGTGTCACCAAATAAATATGCAAATATTATCAAAACTTAAATGTTTCTACAAAGATCAGCCACAATGAAATGTTAAAATATGAAAGTTATGGAAATGTACAGACTTAGATAAATACACCGTTGGAAGAAAAATGGGATAGTCACAGAACAAAACCAACGGAGTAACACACTGGCTGAAGTAGAAACGTATTTAATACCAAACAAATAAAACTCAGTTGTCAAATAAATAATACTTGGTAAGTGCTTTCACTGCTGCCTTATCAGACCATAGAGACAGAGAGAATGAGCCACTGCAATATATACATAATTTAAATACACTTAAGCCAATCATATGTTAGCAGCTATAGAGCTTATAAAAATGAATGACATAGAGCATATAATTATATAAAATTGACATAAAACAGCAATAAGCACATATAAAAAATGCATATAGAATAATGAGTACATATCAAAAATGAAAACAAAGATAAAAAATATAAAAATATGAAATGAAGCAAGGTAACTCTTAAGGCTACGTCCCTTTAGTATAGGTCTAAGTGGAATTTTTTCATTAAGTCCACTGCCTTGGTCAGCCCTTAGTTTTATCATCCATTTGACCTTTCTGGTTTCAGTTAACTTCCTGATGTCACCACCTCTAGCAGTGGGAAAGATTCTATCAATAACCATAAACCTGAAAGTATGCCTAACGTTAGTACTAATCATATGCTTAGACATAGCATTGTTCATGGAACCACATTATATGTTGTAAAGGTACTCCCTGATTCTGTCTCTCAAAGTCCTATCGGTTTTCCTTACATAGAATGCTTTGCAGCACCTGCAGTAGGCTAAGTAAACAACATGTAATGTCATGCAGTTGGCAAGTACACTAAACTTGTACCTATGCCCATTATCAGGATGGTCAAAGATACCACTGCTGTCTATGAAACTACAAAAATTACATTTGCCACAGGGTATCGTGTTTCCTCTTAACTCATTGTCATCAAATCTATTGCTGTCTGGATAGCGCAGCATTCTCTTCAGATTCCTTTTATTATTATATAAGAACCTTGGTGTACCTCCTATTAACCTCCTAATATCAGGATTCATGGTCAGCAAACCCCAGTGTCACCTAATGATGTCCATTGTCATCCTAGTATCTGTTGTATATCCAAGGGAGACAGAGATATTCTTGCATCTAGTAGACGGGACAAGTAAAACATTCATGTCCCTGTGTTTTTCTGAAAAATACGTTTTTTCTATACTGGGCCTGAGAGGAGGAATGGTATCCAATACCCTATCAACCTCCCCTTCCTCATAATCTCTGTCCCTCAGTCTATTCCTAAGCTGATTAAGCTCTGAGGTAAAACCATCATCAGTTCCATTCATTCTTGAGGCTCACAGACCCTGTCCCTTTATTATATTCCTAAAGACATGTGGGGGGGGTGCATGCTACGTCTATGTAATAGGGAATTCCTGTAGCATGGTTAACAGTAAATCCCTGTGCCTAATGAGCCATTCTCCTGTCTGTCCAACATTATGTCAAAGAATGAACCAGAATGAGAAAAACAAAACAAATAAAACTGAAAAAACTGCTACAGAGGAAACGAACACTCCAAAATTTTATAACACAGTAACATAAAGTGCTTTTCATCCAGTCTGTTGACTGGACATCTTCAGACAAATTACATACAAAGCACACAGCTTTAAAAATGTACCCTTAAATTACTCATGTGATCCTCCACCAAAAAAAAAAATAAGTCAAATTCTTAAAAACATATCAACCCATATGTAACCTTTCTTGTTTACAATATAAAAATGCAATAACATTCAATTACTCAACATGACGTTCCTAAAAGAGTAAAATAAAATAACCAACGCATATCTTACATATCTACCTGTCCAATAGGTCAGCAAATAACTACTTAATAATGCCATGACTAAAATTCCTAATTATTAATAATAAAATATATAAATAGATAAATTCTATTATACATTAAATGGGCATTTTAGTTATATCAGCACAGCTTAACAAAATACATCTTTTGTTATCTAGATTCTTCTTCTTCTTCTTTCGGCTGTTCCCTTTAGGGGTCGCCACAGTGGATCATCTGTTTCCATTTCTTCCTGTCCTCTGCATCATGCTCTTTTACACCAACCGCCTGCATGTCCTCTCTCACCACATCCATAAACCTTATCTTGGGCCTTCCTCTTTTCCTCTTACCTGGCAGCTCCATCCTTATAATCCTTTTCCCAATATACCCAGCATCCCTCCTCAGCACATGTCCAAACCAACGCAATCTCACCTCTCTTGCTTTGTCTCCAAACTGTCCAACCTGAGCTGACCCTCTAATATACTGATTCCTAATCCTGTCCATCCTAGTCACACCCAGTGCAAATCTTAACATTTTTAACTCTCCCACATCCAGCTCTGACTCCTGCCTTTTCATCAATGCTACTGTCTCCAACCCATATAACATAGCTGGTCTCACTACCCTCTTGTAGACCTTCCCTTTCACTCTTATTGGTACCCGTCTGTCACAAATCAATCCTGACACTCTTTTCCACCCATTCCACCCTGCCTGTACTCTCTTCTTCACCTCTCTTCCACACTCACCATTACTCTGAACTGTTGATTCCAAGTACTTAAACTCATCCACCTTTACCAACTCTACTCCCTGCATCCTCACCATTCCTCTACCCTCCCTCTCATTTACACACACAAATTCTGTTTTAGCCCTGCTGACCTTCATTCCTCTCCTCTCTAAGGCATATCTCCACCATTCCAGGGTCTCCTCAACCTGGTCCCTAATCTCGCTACATATCACAATGTCATCTGCAAACATCATAGTCCACGGGGCCTCCTGTCTAATCTCATCTGTCAACCTGTCCATCACCACTGCAAATAAGAAAGGGCTCAGAGCTGATCCTTGATGTAATCCCACCTCCACCTTAAACGTATCTGTCACTCCCACCGCAGTCCTCACTAATGTCATACTACCCTTGTACAAATCCTGTACTACTCTTACATACTTCTCTGCCACTCCCGACTTCCTCATACAATACCACAACTCCTATCTTTTGTTATCTAGATAAACTTCTTAATTTCAAAATACAAGTAATTGATGTAATTTTATTCAAATCAGGTGGTCTACATGAATCTAACCTCAACTGCCATAAAAGCTCCTGTCTTTCTAACAGCAAGTGGAACAGGCCCCCTTAAGATCAGGTATAATCTGATCTATAATTCTTAAAAAAATGTATGAGATGGATAGTTACTACAATGTCTAGCAAGGGTGTTCTCAATTTTCCCCTTTCTAATACTATAGGTGTGTTCATACACCCTTTCTCTCAATTTCCTGTCTGTTTTTACCAACAGAATAAATAAATAAATATAATAAATTTAAATAAATAAATACACCCTTTCACTCAATTTTCTGTCAGTTTTACTGACATAAAATGCTGGACATATTTGGCATTGAGCAATATAAACAACTGATTTAGAATTATAGTTGTACCTTCCATCTAGTTTAAAGGTCCTATCATTAACCATAGACATGGAACCAGTGGCCATAGACTTACAAATATTACATGATTCACACTTGTACATTCCTGGTGACCTTTGTACTGTATTATTATGGACCTACAAAAGGGATTTCATATTTCTACCCCTTTTAAAAATCAAGATTGGGCCTTCCCCTATCTTGTGTACCTCTTCTTTCTCAGTTAACAATAGATTCCAATTCCTACACAAAATGCTTTTAATCCCATCAGCATCCAAACTGTAAGGGGTAATAAAACTCACGGTAAAACTTGTTGCCCTAGTTCCCCCTACATGACCAGATACTGCATGACTAGGACCATCATCTACAATGGGTTCTCCTAGGTTCAAGGCAATATTAATTGTCTGTTCAATAAATAGCATGGGTTTAAACATTACAATCCTTCTTTTATATTGCACTTCATTCA
This sequence comes from Protopterus annectens, assembly GCF_019279795.1. NCBI lineage: Eukaryota > Metazoa > Chordata > Ceratodontiformes > Protopteridae > Protopterus > Protopterus annectens. The sequence goes on from NC_056730.1 coordinate 996,335,940, forward strand.
CTAAGTCCAAAATCAAGTGTTTGGGGTAACCCCTCCATAAAAACATATGTTTCAAAATCCCAAGCACCTCAATGAATGCCTCGTCCTCAGTAACCATCCATGCTGCAAGTACAAGTTGGCCCTTAATCACTGACCTTTTCTGGTGCAGTGGATGTGAACTCGTAAAATGCAACTATATTGCTTCTTGTTTTTGTCTTTCCTTAGGTCTACATCTAAGTAAACAATCCTTACATCATGGAACTTACTAGTAAATCTCAAGAAACTTGTAGTATTATTCAAATATTTAATCAATAAGTCGGCCATTTCTGCGTTCCCTTAAGACATGACAAAAATGTTATCCAGGAATCTGGTATACAAACTTATCTTTTCAAGGACATCAGTATAATTAAAGATATACTTGGGTTCCCAATGGGCCATCACCAACTTGGTGAAACTCACTCCACAAGGTGAGCCCATTGCGACATCCACTTTTTGTAAGTATATCTCTTTATCAAACATAGCATAATTGTTTGATAAAATGATGTCCAATAATTCCTGTACTAGCCTAACTTCAGAGTTCTTAGCATCATGCCATCTTAATCTTTCCGTCACCCATTCAATACCTGTTTCCTGTGGGATGGAGAAATATAGATCAGTTATTTCTATAGTCAGAAAATTCACTTCCTCTCTATAGTTAAATTCATTAACTGCAGCAAGAAATGTCCATGAGTCTCTACAAATCTGTTTCTCCTTCCCCACATATTTCTTCAAAATTGCATCAACAAACTTTGCACTAGCATATGTAATAGAAGCTCTAGCATCCACTAAGGCCCTCATAGGTGGATTCAAAATGCTCTTGTGTAACTTAGGTATTCCAAACAAGGAGTGTATTTTCGGTGTTAGTGTTAGCAAATAATTCAATGTATTCACATCCACCATACCATCAATAAACAAGCCAGTTAAAAAAAGGTTTGATATGGCTGTACACTGTATTCAATTAATTCAAACTTGATTTAACATGTGTCACTTTCAAGAGCTAACCTTATCCTCCTATTCTAATCATATATATCCATGAGTGGTAAACCACCCCCTTGTCTGTCTTTAATATGTTAACAGGCAGAGATTTAAGTGCACGTAAAGCTTCTAATTCACTTTTAGAAATATTACCATTCCCAACTTCCAATGGATGATTAAATAAAGGCCTAAAATCAAATTCACACATGCTCTCGAATAGTAACAATAAAGGGTGTGTAGGAGGGTTAAATGTACTCAAAACCCCCAATTCATCTCTTTCCATAAGATTGTTACCAAACATGATAGTTAAATTTAATTTTCGAATATACAGTTTTAAGTCTATCAGTGTCTTTGATAAGTCAAACTGTTGCGATGGTACAAATGGTAACCCTTTGGAAAAAAGCTCTGTAAGGTCCAGATCAATGTCATAACTTGAAAAGTTAAAAATTTTAAAGTCACTATCTTGGTTAACCAGTACTTTACATCCATTAATAGCCTCATTGTCATCATTTTGGACTATAGAATGTTGAGTTATCTTTTCTTCTTATTGTTTTTCTTGTTGTTGTTGCTTGCTCCCCTCGTATTGTAAGCCCGTTGGTGGTTTTGCCTCTTGGAGTTGGAAAAACCCTGAAAATCCTCATGTTATTGATGGACAATGTCTTTTTTTGATCTTTTATTATTATCGAAGTTTTGTTTTGGTGTACGAAATCCTTGTCCGACCTGTTCATTCGTATCATGATTACTAGGGCCTAGGCGGGGTGGCATCATATCCACTCTATTGGTTTGTATGTAATTTGGCTGAAGAAGTCCGGTCAATAGACTGGGTGAAAAGTGCTTTACATTACTGTGTTACTAAATTTGGAGTGTTCATTTCCTCTGTATCAGTTTTTTTCAGTTTTGTTTATTATGTCAAATAATTCAATCTGTGTCATCGGATATACCAAGGAAAATTTGAGGAAACTGGTGGTTGAATTCAAATTGTGATGGAAGTTAATTAATTCATCAACCACAGCTGTCCAAATAAAAAAACAAGTCATCCACAAATCTACAGTAGAAGGGAACATACCGTCAAAAGATGGATGTTAGAAAAAATATTCTTTTTCCCAGAGTGCGTTTACCAAGTTTTATTTATTTGACAACTAAGGTTTATTTGTTTGGTAATAAATATGTTTTACTTCAGCCAGTGTGTTACTCCATTGGTTTTGTTCTGTGAAAGGTTAAAATATATTTAATAATAAATAATAAAAGAACAAGACAATACTAAATATCTGTTAACAGTGACATCAGAGTTCAAAATCCCAGGAAATATTTAAAATAACATTGAAGGACAGACTCAGACAAATAAAGAAAAAATATCTAAACTAAGCTTCACTTTATTCTTGACTGAATCTAAGAGGATTACTATTGTCTAGTTACTTAATAGAGCAAGGCAGATGATGTGATGAATGGTTCTTGTTGTCAGACCCAGACAGAATACAGAATACTCTCACTAAGAGATTTCTCAAAATAATATCTAAACTTTTACTTCTGGGATAGCTTGCAGAATGACATCACTTCTAGGCATCTGACTTCTAGTTCCCACGCAAACCCCCATTGCTGGACACTGGCAGGATTAAGCACCTACCTGTAGAAATGCACAATACAAGTGATGGAATTCATAAAACAACTTCATATCTCCTCGCTTTCAGAGTAGTAATTAGTTCACCCCAAAGACAATACAAAAAGCGTCCCATTACAGACTTTGTGTCTCTGGCTGCACTGAAACCTGTGAGATACCATCTTTATGGCCAAGCCTGTAAAGTGATTTAATTTCAGATATATTTTAAAGTTTGCTGGACTGAGGTTAACCTCCCAGTTTCCTCTGTTAAAACATGTACATTGAAACAGTTACACTAGTGCATGCACATGTCTGTTCTCTCCAGTAGGGCACACTGTGGATACATTTCAAACACAAGCACTTTACAAATACCTTTTCAGCACAAACATCTGTACAAATCAGTTTGATACACATATGACATACAGTTGTAATACCTTTGTAACACAAGAATTTTGTATAAGTCAGTTTGAATTGCACAAATGACATATAATTATTCATAAAACTCTAGCTAGCTGTGCTGGCAGTACCTCCTATCATCACGGGGGGGGGGGGATTGCTTGTTTCCAAATATACATGAGGGATTATGTTCACTTCTTGAGTCTGCTAAAATATCTGCATGAGAAGTGTTGGTGAGATTAGTTATTAATATCCATAAAATATGCCTTGCTTACTGAATTTCTGTCCTTCTAAGCTGTTATCTTAATAGGGAATTATTTTTTTTAAAATGCACTACTTTATGTGCATGAGGTTGCAAATAGCCAGACATGGAGGTAAGCATGGCAATGGCAAGTAGACAATGCCATGACCCACACTGTTGATCAGAGTGTAAAGTGTAACGTACTTGTATCTTTATGAAGCATGTGAGGCTGTACATGCATGTATATAACCTGCATACACGCACAACCTTAGTGCAATTTTGAAAGAGCCACTAAGGAGTGAGATGCATGATCATAGTTATTAACTGTATAAAGTTACTTAAGCTACAGTCTATAGTCAAAAATAGCAATATATTTGTATATAATAAAGCTGCTTAAACAGAACCCATGAAGATTCGTTTATTCATGTCCTAACACGAAAGTGACATGGTGTCAGAAGTGGGATGGAAGAGAGACGAATATTGCAAGCCATGAGATGTAAACACGACAACGAAGATAAATCTGAGAGAAAAGAGCAGAAGCATAGCCAGAAAGAATTGAAGGTAATGAGAAATAAAATTATTTACTTGATGCAAAATACAATAAAGGGGTATTACCAGGGCACAAACCACATTATCTGGCAAGCAGAAGGTATGAAAAAGTTGTTGACTAAGGAAAATGTTTAAGATGAAAGTATTTGATGAAACAATTAACTGTAAAGCAAAACTAGTATGTTTAAAGCAAAACAAGTGTGTTTGAGGCAATGTTGGGCATGTTTAGAGTAAAACAAGGACAAGAAAAGTATGTTTTGCCTGAAAAGGGCTTAAACGAGCAAAATGATTACAATAAGAAAAGAAAAGGGCACATTAAGCAAAATAAAGCAAAGTGACTGTATGTGTTTGGGCATAACTATGACTTTGTATTGTAAGGGCATGACTAATGTCATTCAAAGTATCTCAGTGTGTGCTTTTTACTGTGCATGTACTTTGAAGAGTTCATTGTGTGCAAAGTGCAATTATTTCATGCAATCCAGTCAAAGTATAACTATTTTGAAAATGTTCTTGTGCAAGGTGTGTCTATTCACAAAGTGCTGCCATTACAGAGTGCTTCTTGTACTGTAGAGAGTTGCCTCGCAAGGTACTGCTATTTTGGGGACATTTCAGTGTACTGTATGCAGTTACTTTGAAAATTATTGAGTTTTAGGCAACAGATGTTTGATTTATTCACATTGTGCAGTGGCTTAATATGTTTATTACACTGATAAGAGGTGTTTTTTTGCAAAAGATGATATTACAAAAGTATTACAGTACTTATGAATTATACAGTTGCAACGTAAATTTCTCGAATGTTTCTTAAAGTGACAACTTTAACAAGTGATAGTAAATAACGTTAGCATCTCTGCCTTTACTGATAATATTCTGAGAGCATTGAGAAGTTCAAAAAGTTGTTTTGCAAAGTTCAGTAAAGTATCTAAAAGTTATTTTGCAAAGTTCAGTAAAGTATCAAAGAGCCTGGGAAGTGTATTTCACAAACTCCAGTTATTTGAAAGTATTACAGGTTCGTTCATTCACATAATTTCTAGTCCAATGAGAATATAAGTTCAGAGCACCAAGGCACTGGACAACTTTTGTTTATGCCAGAAACTTATGCATATCTGTATGTGTGTATATTCATGTTTATTTGCAAAAAAAAAAACCTTCACTGGTATGTGTTAATATGGCAGACAGATTTTGAAAACCCATACCACTTGTGTTTGATCAGAATATTACAGAGAACTGGAAAATATTTGAGCATTAGTATGATATTTTCATACAAGCAACTTAGACAGATAGAGATGCATGCACAAGGGCATTCATTTTGCTAAACTTAGCAGGGTCAGAGGCCTTAGAAAGAGAGCGTTTGTTTGTGTATGCACCAGCAATTATTGAAGGAGAAGGTGTGGACCTCCATATTGTTGTACAAGGTGAATCAAGGGAAGACCCTGAGTGTTTGAAGTGCAAGTTTAGAGAAATATGCAAACCCCAGACAAATGTTATGTTAGAGAGGCATTTGTTTTACACAAGAGATCAGAAGCCAGGGAAAACATTTGCAGCTTATATAACTGACTTCAGAAACATAGCTAAGATGTGTCAGTTTTGTGATCTAAAAGACGAGCTGATAAAGGACAAGCTTGTATGTGATATTAATAGTGCTGCTGTGAGAAAGATTTTACTTTGTAACAGTGATTTAATGTTGAGTAAAGCCATAGAGATTTGTCAAATCCATGAGGTGACAAAAAAACATACAAGTATGCTTGCGAGTGACAAAAGCATGGGTTCAGTTTGCTCCATAGCACATGCAGATATTACACAACACATGACAAACAAGAACAAGCCTAAGCACATGGCAGCTACAGGATTTCCAAAGAAGCCACAAGGTTTTCTAGAAAGCTCCAGAAAAAATGCAAGCTCCAGCACCAGCTTAGTGCAACATAAAAGTAAATCAGCAAAACACAAATCTTGCTTATTAACTGCTGCAATTGTGGTGTGAATCTTGAGTCTAAAAGAGAGAAGTGTTTAGCATTTGGTCAGCAATGTCACAAGTGTAAAAAATGGAATCATTTCCAAAAGTTTTGTAAGTCAAGTAAACTTGGCACAGCTGTAAAGAAAGGTCGCACAAAAAAGCAAGTTGATCAAGTAGCGCAGAAACAGTCAGCTTTCTATGTAGATGGTGTATCACTGTTTGGTGAAAGAGTCGATGCAGTAAACTTATTGACAAGGAGTCAAGTGTTTTTTACTGTCTGGACTAATGGAAAATGCACAGAGCTCAAAGTAGACACTGGGTCAAAATGTAATATTATATCAGCGGACACATTTACAACAGTGAGAACTAACAAATAACTCAATGTAACCAGTAGTTTGAGACTTGTTGCTTATGGAGTTGAAGAAATTCTAGCCAAAGGTTCAGTGATACATTCATTTTATTTGGCCAAGAACTGTTAACAACTTGTTATTCTATGTAGTCTAAAGGGTAGTGCAATCTTTATTGGGTCTCAAAGATAGTTTAAGAATGAATTTGCTTTCTTTTGCTAAAGAAGTTTGTTTGTCATGTAAGTGCAGTTCCAAGTTTCAATTTCTCCAAAGCTGTTTTCTCAGAGTATGCTGATGTTTTCAATGACAAAATGGGCCAGCTTCCAGTTGTATATTCTAGGAAGATAGACCCAGAGATGACTCCAGTAGACAGACCAGCAAGAAGAGTTCTGATAGCTATACAAGATAAAGTAAAAGCTCAGTAAGATAAAATGGTGCAGCAAGGTGTGATTTGTCCAGTCACAGAACCAACTGAATGAGTATCGTCCATTGTATCCTCTCACAAGAAAGGCTCAGATGAAATCAGAATATGCATTGACTCAAGTGATTTGAAGAAAGCATTAAAAAGACCATATCATCCAATGTGCACAGTTGAAGAAGATGCAGCTCTAATACCGAATACCACTGTATTTTCTGTTTTGAATGCAAAGAGTTCATTTTGGCAAGTGATGCTGGATCACAAATCCTCATTTCTAACTACTTTTGATATTCCATTTGGCATATGCAGATTCCTAAGGATGCCATTTGGAATAAATTCTGCAAGTGAAGTTTTTCAGCATGCAATGGAACAATTTTTTTTGGGTTATCTTTGTGCCATAATAGTAGACAATCTGTTGGTTGGAGGCAATGGTGAAGCAAAGCATGACAGAAACCTCAAGAAAGTTCTAGACAGTGCATGTGAAGTTAACTTATAGCTCAATCCTCTGAAGTGCAAATTCATACTTCCAGAAGTTATGTATGTAGGACATTTGTTTACAAGTGCAGGCTTGAGACCTGACCTGACCAAGCAAGCAGCTATTCTAGAGATGTCAGCATCAGACAATGTACAAAGTTTACTGTGTTTCTGGGCATGGTCAACTATTTAAGCAAATTTATACCAGACTTCAGTGAGTTAACAGCATTGTTAAGAAAGTTAACATGCAAAAATGTTGCATGGTCTTGGTTGGAACATCATCAGATGGCATATAAAGACCTTAAGCAGAAAATTGCCACCCAGCCTATGTTAAAATACTATGATGTGAATAAACCCGTTATTCTTTCCAGTGATGCTTCAAAATTTGGCCTGTGTGCAGTCATACTTCAAGAATGCTACTAGCAATTTGTTAAAATGTTAACTTACTAAGAGCTTATTGACAAAAATGTCTTTTCTGTAAATATTCAGCTTAGCAATTTGTCTTAAATGTTAATTCACTAAGTGCCTATTACATGATGTTTTATTCTTCTGAAAATGTTTAATTGTTCTGAATGAATCTTTGTTACTCTTTTGCAGCATGTAACATGTAACTTTTTTGGAGGTTTTCTCCCCGGGCCTCCACTGAAAATGGGCTCTTTATGGCCCAGTGGAGTTCCCCAGTCATCGAACATAAAATAAAAAAATAAAATAAATAAAGAGGGCAGACTGGTAGCCTATATATCTAGAACACTGACCCAAACTGAGAAGCAAGATGCACAAATTGAGAAAGAGCATTTGGCTATAGTATGTGCATGCTCCAAATTTCATGATTATATTTATGGTTGAACATTCAGATTGAAACTGATCATCAACCTCTACTTACTATTCTAAAGAAGCCTATACATTCTGCTACAGTGAGATTACAACGAATGATGCTCAAATTGCAAAAGTACAATTTCAAATTGGTCTACACTAAAGGTAAGTTGCTTTATCTGTCTGATACATTATCCACATCTCCTAGAAATACAACAGATCAGCTTGATGCTGAGACTTTTGACTTTGATGTGATGTCAGTGTGCAATTTTTCGACTACTAGACTTGATGAATTAAGAGATCACAATCAGACTGATCCAATTTCACAAAGCTCAGTCATTATATTAATGTCAGATGGCCATCAAAGCAATCTAGTGTATCACCTGAGGTGCAATCGTATTTTCCTTATAGAGATGGATTGTTGATGAAAGATGGCATTATTTTCAAAGGTCCCAAAATTGTTGCTCCTGTTTCCTTACAATAGGTTTATAGGTTCATAGGTAGGTACTAAGCTATCGGCCAAAGGGCCTACATAAGCCTAGCCAATGAGGTTCCCTGGTTTACGCCACCCAAGAAAGTTATTTTCCTGTGCCACTGTCGAGCAGAGACACAGAAGTGATCCCCGGGGTGTATTTCCTATTTCCCATCCACTTATCAAGATTTTTCTTGAAGAGTGCTAATGAAGAACTTTGCTTGACATAGATGGGTAGCCTGTTACAGAGTATGGGAAATCTCTGGGACAGGAATCTATCCTTCCAGCATGTCCTGTTTATTGTGGTGACAAGGTTTAGGTCCCTAGAGCATGTAGCTTGGAGGGATTGGGATTTCTTTAGGTGTAGCATGTCCAACAGCTCTGGGTTTGACATAGCTTTATATGTTAGGCAGAGATCACCTTGGAGTAGGCGATATGCTACGGAGTAAAGCTGGTTTTTTTTGAGGCGGTCAGTGTAGGTCATTTGTTTGAGGCCAGTAATCCTCTTTGTGAGGTACTTCTGTGCCTTTCCAGCTGCTGCAGATGTCTTATGAGGTACATTCCAAACGGGGCATTGTACTCTATAATGGATCTAATGAGTGTCGAGTAGAGGGGAACAATGAACTCTTTTTTTCCTGGATGAGAACCCTTTTATGATGAGGTGTGCCAAGCAGAAAGGCTTCCTGACTACTGTGGTGATGTGACTATCAAAGGAGAGACTACTGTCCACCTGGGTCCCAAGGTCTCTTATTACACATTCAATGTTAAGTAGATCGCTGCCTATGTGGTAGTTCATGGGTACAGAGTTTTTACCAAAGGGGATGACACTGCACTTTTTGGCATTGAGCTTGAGGCCATGGCTCTGACACCAGGTATCTGTCTCAGCGAGACCCTTTTGTAGGATGTCCACATCATTTGGGGACTTGACTATGGCTCCTAGTTTGCAGTCATCTGCGAACTTCATTAACCAGAGGCCTTCTGTGTTAGCCTGCACTTCAGAGAAGTAGATATCAAACAGGAGAGGTCCCAGGACGGAACCCTGTGGTACTCCACTTGTCCCTGCTTTGAGGTCAAGTTTGGAGTCTGCAACTTTTACAGTGTGGGTTCTGTCAGTGAGCCAGTCGGCAACCCATCTTGTGAGGTAGGGATTTATACCTAGTTTAGTGAGTTTAGCTATAATTCCAGAATGGGGGATGGTGTCGAAAGCCTCAGAGCGTTCAAGATAGGCTGTGTGAACCACATTACCCTCATCTACGGCTTTGATGACTGCCTCAAAGAAGTCGATCAGGTTCAGGAGGCATGATCTGCCTTTCACAAACATGAACTGGGTGGGATCCAGAGTTTGGAGGTTACCAATGTCTTTGTTTATGAGTTCCATGATGATACGTTCCATGGCCTTGCAGACCAGGCTCATCAGGCTAATAGGTCAATAGTTCCAGGGATCAGTGGTGGCTTTTCCTTTGTGGAGTGGAATAACTGTTGCTATGCGCCATTCAGTGAGCACAAAGCCTGATGTGAGGCTATTATTGAACATGGTGCTTAAGTGGGGAGCCAGTTCATTCTGAAGTTCGTGTAAAACACAGCCTGGGATGTTGTCCGGTCCCATGGATGCTGTGTTTTTGGCATTAGAGAGTGCAGCTTTTACCTGCATAGTTATGATTACAGGGACTCTGCATTCTTCCTGTATAGATATGGGCCTTTTAGGGGGTGAGGGGGGCTAAAGTTAGCACTGAACCTATCTGCCAGGATGTTGGCAATATCAGTTGGTTCTGTAATTTTCGGACCTTTGTGCTGTAACTCAGAGCAGATCTGGGTGTTGCCATCGAGATTCTTGACATAGCTATAGAATACTTTGTGGTTGACCTTAGAATTAGTGGCAATTTTGTTTTTGTTGCTAGCTTTGGAGGATCTTATAAGGGATCTCAGCTTCTTACTGAGGCTGACCAGGGAGCTCCTCCACTGATGGGATTTTACTCTGTTTTGCAACAGTTTCTTCCTTCTGTTGTACAGTTTGTTTATGGCAGGGGACCACCAGATTGGCTTCCCTTTTTTAGAGGATAGTGTCTTGGTTCTGTTTGCGATAGCACAATCCATGCACTGGTGTAAGTGCTTATAGAGTGCATTTGTGTAGGATTCAGCAGTTGTAACTGTATTGTCCATCTGCATGGGTGTCATGAAATTCACCACTTCTGTCTTAAGAAGCATGAAGTTGGCTTTGGAGAAATTTTTTACTGTGGTTTCCTTAATGGGGGATGGGGCGGGATGTGGATATCAAGGATGATTAGCTTATGGTCGGATCGGACCAACGAGGAGTTGACTTCAGGTGTGGAACACCAGTCACTCATGTTTGTAATGACTAGGTCTAAGATATTGTTGCCCCTGGTGGGGGTGTGGATAAGTTGATCCAGGGCATTGGAGTTTATGAATTCCAGAAAGGATTGAGCTAAGGAGTTAGTACATGAGTAGTTTTCCCAGTTAATGGTTGGGTAGTTGAAGTCGCCCATTATTAGGGTGTTTGGTTGAACCCTAATATTTTCCAGTACATCAAGAAAAGAGGAGTGGGAATCCTGGGACATGGTGGGGGATCTGTAGCAAGCTACAATTTGGATTGCAGTTTTGCCCAGAGTTGGTTGCACTTGGATAACCTCGGATGCATTATGCTGAGCAACTAGCCTGGAGGTGTGGATATCCTTAATGAATATGGGCACACCTCCGCCTTTGGTGTTTCGGTCCAGGTTACATGGCCGAAAAGTGTGGTATGAGTTATAGCCTGGTAGTGCAGGGGTGCTCTCTGGAGCCTTGAACTAGGTCTCAGTCACTGCACAGATAACAATGTTCTCCATTTTAAGGAGTGCCTCGAGTGAGTGCATTTTGAGATTTAGACTTCTAGCATTGAGTAGCATTACCCTCAGTTTTTGATTGCCTGTTCCTGTTACGGTGGTGAATGTGTTATTTGAACCTTGCCTAAAAAGGCACTATAGAGGCAGCAAGAGCCTTAGCCAGTCTCCAGAATCCCAGGGGAGACAGGTGCAGGCCATCTGTGATAAAGCATCGTGGTCTATCGACCATGTCATCCCAAGCAGACAGATACTGGATCCACTTAGAATGACACCAGAAGCTTAGCCAATTGTTATAGATGTTCAAATTTTGCATCGTGGTCATCCAAGTTCCACATCCACTAAGAGAAGGGCCAGAGACTTGGTATTTTGGCCTGCATTATCAAAAGACATTGACAGCATTTCTTCTTCTTGTTCAGTATTCAATAGTACTAGACCACATTTGCAAAGGAAACCACTTCAGCTACATCCAATTCCTGAGCTTCCTTGATCTACTGTAGCAACTGATATCTTTGAGTGGAACAATCAACACTACTTAGTTTTGGTAGACTCTTATTCAAATTGGTTTGAGATTGGTCTACTACCAAACTTATCCTCAACTACTGTTATTACTAAGTTGAAACATCATTTCTCAATTCATGGTAGTCTACACAAACCTTTTTTTGACAATTGTACTCCAGTCACTAGCCAGTTGTTTCAGAAATTTTCAAAAGAATGGACTTTGTGCATATCACTAGTAGTCCTGAATATCCTCGGTCCAAAAGTCTAGCTGAACGTGCAGTACAGAGTGCAAAGCAGTTACTTGAAAGGTCAAAGCATGACAATACCAATGTATTCTTGAATATACTTAATCTCAGAGGGTCTACTTCACATTGTCGTAAGCTGACAGTATCAAGTCTGATATTGTCGGCATGACAATATCGAAAGTCTAGAACATTGTGCAAGTAAATGTAAATCTCCATAAGAGGAAATTTCCATTTACCTCAATGAAGTACAGTCTCGGAGTTGGTATATTTAAGTAGCGGGGGTGTGGGGGGTACAAGGGGCTTGCCCCCCTGCCTATGCCATTTAGTTTTTTTTTTAAATTTTTTTTTTTTTTACATTATTCAAAGTTTTACTTAATCAATCAATAAAGTTCGACCTTTATTGATTCGATTAAGCAAACTTTCGATAACGTGATATAGACACAATCTCAGAAACATAGCCCGTGATGATATTCTTGGCTCACTTGCTCAAATACTACTTTCCAGGCAAACTAGAACTACGCTACCTACTTCTTCAAGTTTGTTGCAACCTAAATCTAATAACAATAAAACTATATCCTCAACTACTGTTATTACTAAGTTGAAACATCATTTCTCAATTCATGGTAGTCTACACAAACCTTTTTTTGACAATTGTACTCCAGTCACTAGCCAGTTGTTTCAGAAATTTTCAAAAGAATGGACTTTGTGCATATCACTAGTAGTCCTGAATATCCTCGGTCCAAAAGTCTAGCTGAACGTGCAGTACAGAGTGCAAAGCAGTTACTTGAAAGGTCAAAGCATGACAATACCAATGTATTCTTGAATATACTTAATCTCAGAGGGTCTACTTCACATTGTCGTAAGCTGACAGTATCAAGTCTGATATTGTCGGCATGACAGTATCGAAAGTCTAGAACATTGTGCAAGTAAATGTAAATCTCCATAAGAGGAAATTTCCATTTACCTCAATGAAGTACAGTCTCGGAGTTGGTATATTTAAGTAGCGGGGGTGTGGGGGGTACAAGGGGCTTGCCCCCCTGCCTATGCCATTTAGTTTTTTTTTTTTAATTTTTTTTTTTTTACATTATTCAAAGTTTTACTTAATCAATCAATAAAGTTCGACCTTTATTGATTCGATTAAGCAAACTTTCGATAACGTGATATAGACACAATCTCAGAAACATAGCCCGTGATGATATTCTTGGCTCACTTGCTCAAATACTACTTTCCAGGCAAACTAGAACTACGTTACCTACTTCTTCAAGTTTGTTGCAACCTAAATCTAAGAACAATAAAACGATCAAGGCTCAATTGTTTAAGAAGTGTAATAACCAAAAATGTAGTTATGACAGAACAAGCAGATTACTTTGTTCGTTGAGGGAAGGAGAGACAGTACAAATCCAGACAATGTAAGGCTTTGATCAAATAGAACAGATCACAGGCATCTGTGCAGAGTCAAGATCTTACTTGGTAAATTCTGAATGAATGGAGTAGAGGAGGGATTGCAAACATCTTCTTCCTGTACCAGAACCATCATCATCAGGGAAGTTACCTCCTTAATCCAATTCAGGTGCAACTTGGACAACTGGATTGGAAACCGGAAATTCATCCCTGGTTTGGCACCTACGTCTCTGATGCAAACAGGTAACCTGTAAATGGTTCATCTCCCAGGCCTATGCTTACACTTATCAAGGGTTTCAAAACTTGTCAGAGATTTGGGATGCATGGCTAGGGTTAAAAAGGCCCTTGAGGTCGTTAGCCTAATAAACACCTATGAAACTATGAACCTATGAATTATTGCAATCATAGCATTGTATCTTTTGATGCAAACTCTAAATCAAGGAATGAGTCAGACACTGTTTCCAGTCCAGAATGTGTTCAACATTCTGATTCTGTTCCAGAAAGTGATTCGAACATTCCACAGGTCAACCATTTTGCAGAATCTGTCCCAGTTGCTAAATCTAATTACCAGTTTTATGTCACACAATATAGATGAGTGCCAAAACTAAGTGTGAAAAAACACAGCAACGTGGACTTGATTGTACATATCTATATGTTTAACATTGTATAATGCATGTCTATAAATTACCTGTGATTTCTGCATGTCAAACAGTCTCATAACAATTGTATGGTATATTTCTCAAAGAGGGAGGATGTAGATCAGAGTGTAGTGTGTGTGTGCTTGTATGTTTAAGAAGCATACAAGGCTGTGTGTGCATGTATATAGTCCACACATTATTGTATAGTGAATGGATCTCTGAATAAAGAGCAGAGGAAGAAGTAATACAGCCATTAGCAGTATTTAGTGCCTTCTAGTCATATCCCATAATATTTCTTTTGCATGCCATATGGGCATAAAGCATGCAAACAGCTTATGCAAGTTTGTTAGATATTGCAAAGTTTGTTGTAGGATACTACAAGACATTTGAGCAGTATCAAATTGTTGGCACAGCAGAAGATAGACAAAGATTCTTTGATGCTTTTGTTATTGGTGAACATTTCAGAATGTAGTTATGAATATTTTGGTACCTCTAAGGACCTTTAAACCCACAGGGAGGGCATATATCCTACTGTTGGTGCATTATGCCTGTAGATACTCATTTGCAGTGGCCATGTCTTCCACTGAAACAGAAAACATGATAAATGCTTTGCTAGACATTTTTTCAGCAGAGTAAATTTTCTTACAGAAACACTGACAAGTACAGGTGCCAACTTCATTTCATAACTGCAGACTTGTTAGTGGAAGAATTTTGGGGTAAGGCTTTAAAGACTAGTGTTTACCACCCACAGGCCAATGATTTGGTAGAGAAGTTTATTTCTAAGCTGAAGACCATGTTGAGGCAATTTGCAGATCAATTCAAGATCCTGATGGACAGGTACTTCATCCATGTTATTTTTGTATACAAGGAAGCACCACAGGAGTCCATAGGTTTTTCACCATTTGAGCTGCTGTATGGTCAGAAGGGGAAGAAGGTCCTGGATTTAATTCATTTCTAGTGTGATGGGTTTTCCACAAGAATCTTTTGTGGATTAAGTCCTGAACATTAAAACTAGGCTTGGTAAGGTCATAGGGATGGTCCAGGAGTGTCTCCGACAAACAGAACAGAGGAAGGAAATCTGACATGACATGGCAGCTTCAGTCAGACAATATTTCACTGGGTAGAATATGATGGTGCTTATTTCTGTAAGAAACTAGAAAATGTAGGCAACCTAGAAGGGTTATTTCACCATTGTGACTAAAAGTGAGTTAAATTAACTACAAGGTAGGGCTACTGGGTAGGAGAAAGGAACAAAACGTCTACATTGTTAACATGATCATAGGATTATAGGAAGTTACTAGGCTATTGGGCCTGAGGTCCTTATAAGCCTAGCCCAGAGTTTAGCCCATGTTTAGATAAGACAGCACCCGATGCCCCTGTCCTGCAAGGACATGGGTGGAATCCCAGGGATGTATTTAGAGTGCTGAATCCTAACCAGTAGACCACCAGGGACTCCCTAAAAGTTTTATTATGATGGATATGCCCTGGTATGCAGTACCTGCTCTAGGATGACTGAGGAGTCAAAGGAGGTCTTTTAGTAGGTTATCTCAGTGAAACCTGATCTGACACCTTGCTGGGTTAGGTAGCTGTGTTGCAACAAGTTACTCCTACCCAGGTTCAGGAAATATGAGCAATACTACAAGACATCGGTGATACATTTAGCCAGCTGTCGGGCTTCCATGTAGACAAAGAAAAGCTGTACCTAGAGTAGGGTGAAAGGGATAGCAGCCCCAAGTGCAAACTGTCAGGGGCACGATAAGCAGGTGACTAATGTAAGCGTGCAGTATCTGCTTTGCTAATTGAATGCCAATACTTTATTTATGGCTTGGTTGAAGTACTGAAGCACTGAAAGTGAGATGAGAGTGTGTGGCAGTAAAATTAGTTTTAGCAATCAATTTGTTGCAGTGGCAGGAGTGGAAAAGAACGTTTTCATTGTTGAAATTTGAGGAGTTTTTTTTTCTCAACATGCAGTTGACAACTTCCATTTGGGGGATCTGCGAAGGGCTCCCAGTGGCCTATCAGGTAAGCCTTATAAGGCTATTGATTGGATAATTTTGAGTCAGTAAAACCCTGAGGCAGGAACTATAGGGCATGCTGAAACTGGGATTAATCTATGGGCCCAAACATTCCCCAGGCTTCATCCAGTGATACTGGTATGAAAAAAAGATGGCAGTACCACAATTTTTTGTGGACTATAGAAAACTAAATGATCACACAGAGTCAGTTATGTATCCCATGCATGTAACAGATAAAGCCTTAGAGAAGTTGGATGGGAATACTCTAACCATTATTGACTTGACCAAGGATTACTGGTAGGTACACTTGACACAACCAGTCAGGAAAGGTCAACAATTGTGACTCTTTTTGGTTACAGAATATTAATAAAATGCCCTTTAGAATAAGAAATGACCCAACGATATTCCGGAGACTATGTGGAATTATGACTTGTCCTCCCCGCGGTTGAGTGGCCTCTGAAAGCCATGCTTGAATGGGCGTGCCTTCGCTGAAGGTTGGGCATTGGCCTGGCAACTAGGCACCATAAAAAAAATCGACTGCTAATCATTAGCAGACTGGAGTTCCACTGTGGTGACCCCTAACCAGGAGAAGCCGAAAAAAGACAAACCATCTACAATCAGTCATTGTCAGAACATATTCAACAAGGCAGGGAGTTGGTTAGCAAAGTGCAAAGGACAGGGCTGTCTTTTACTTCCCAAAGATGCCAGATTGGCAAAGCATAAGCATCGTGCATGGGGTATAGACTAAGTGGTAGTATGATTAGGCCAGAGCCCATCAAGGTCAAAGCCACTGTGACATAACCTACTTGTTCTACCAAAAAGAAGGTGAAGGCATTCTTAGGAACAGTAGGGTATTATAAGAAATGTGTTGCCCACTGTAGTGCAATAAGCAGAAAAAATAGACCATATAAGGTTGCATGGACTCAGATCTGTTAACAGGAGTTAAGGAGGATTAAAAATGCACCGCTGAGAGATGACCCAGCTATTCAGGATTTGGGAAGTTATCTGGACTGTGACCTAGTTTTTGACCAACAGGTCTCCATTCTTGTAAGAAAGTTCTTCTATACTGCACAGATTGTAGACAAAGGGATTGTCTCTAGATCTAGGGATGTCCTTTATTTCTTTTATCCAATTCTTATTAGGCTATTCATTCAATATAATACCCCCTTTGACATGCCCATAGCAATACCTTACTAAAAGCATACAAGGCCCAAATAAAATGTCTTACATGGACTGCCTCAAAACCCTGTCACTATACTTAGTATTCTATAGACTGCTAATAAGTGACCTGTGTCTAGCATACAAGGCAATCCTCTAATACAATACTACTTGATTTCTTGAACAATGGCAAGTCAAATGGCATGAGAAATACTTGGTCTGGGGATATAAACTACTTCTGCAACATCAACAGAATGGTTTGGAGGGACAGGCATTTCTTGCAGAAGACACTTCTGTTCTAGAATACATTTCCCATCCACATAAAGCAATGTTCATTCCTGTTCATATTCAAGCATTGCTTGAATCTATGGATTTGAAACAAACAATTTACCCTAGGCCTGCCCCTTGTACTTCTAATAGACAGAAGCAGCTCCTAAATCCTTTATCCCATGCATGTATCCCCTCAATGGTATAATCCCAGTTATTCTCGTTAGGAGTTGAACATGGGTAAAGCCAATCTCTACCAGATGGGATACGTTAACTTGAGCTCAAAAATGAAATAGGCTAGATCTAAAACAGCTCTCAAAGCAGAACCTATAAGGAGTAAAGCTCTTAAATAGGCTTTGATCAGACTCCCTGTATTAGCCAGTTCTGACTACACTCCAGAATTCATTGTGGAGATAGACACTTCCATCTATGAGGTGGGGGGGTGCACTTAACCACATGTTCTCAAAGGGTAAAGAGTAACCCATTGTGTATAATAGCTGAAGACTTCAATCTGAGTGGAATCCTAAGCAGTTATAACAGTCATACTGTGTATAGTCTGTGATATGTAAAAGCTTTAACTATAATAAGATTATAAAACGTTCATCACGATTATATATAACAACCCTTTAAAGTGGTTAGACAGAACAGAAAGTTTCTTAGCTGGACCTTAGATTTGCAGTCTTATTTTTTATTTTTATTTATTTTATTTATTTATTTTACATTTGTTTACCGGGAAAGTCTGACTGGACACATGCCCTTTTTCAGCAGAGGTCCGGGGAGAAAAGCTCCAGAAACAACAGTAAAATACAATACAACAGTACATTACAAACAAGAAACAAATCAATACAAGTAGCATTTAAGATGTTTTAAGATGCATCCAGGAAAAAAAATTATGATCTGTTACATATTTACATTTAATATTTAAATATAATCTTAGGAATAAGCAATTAATAAGAAAGCAGTCTAAAGATATAGATGTAGGAGATATACTATCTTTGTTTGACTAGGGTATTCCTCTCTAGAGAATTGTGACCGATAGTGAGATAGTAGAGGAATTGAAGAGCTGCAAGTGTAGATGGACATTTGGACCTTATCCAGGGGTTGTGCATGGACAGATTCATTTCCTAAGTAGATAGTTTTTTAGGGCTGGTTTAAATGTTGTAATTGGTGATATGGAGGTAAGATTGGATGGTAGTGCGTTCCAGAGTTTACCTATATAGTTTGAGTAGAGGGAACCAGCTGCTTGATTTTTGGCCATATGAGTTTGGATGTGGTTTCTGGTGGAGGATCAAAGTGGTCTATTAGTAGCATAGGGTTGCAGAAGAGTTTGTAGGGCAGGTATTTTATCTGTCTCTGAAAGAATTTTGTGGGCCATAGAGAGTTGTGTATAGTGTAGGAGTTGTGGAAATTCTAGCCAATTTAGCTGCTTGAGTGCTAGGCAGTGATGAGGAATTAGTGGCAAATCGTGATATTTTATTGTATCAAATTTCGAGTTTTTGCAGTTCAGATTTCTTAAGATTAGTAAGAATGGGAGCTGCATATAATAATGTGGAGAGTAGGTATGTTAGGGCTATGGCTATTCTGGTATTACTTGTAAAGAAGTGTTTATTCCTGTATAAGGGAACAAGTTTTTTATGTGCCTTTTCAATTCTCTGAGATATGTGAATATCATATCTAAGTTTGTGGTCAATTTCAACTCCAAGTAGCTTAGTGTGCTGTGAGGTGGTTATGTAGGTTTTGTTGTTGGAGGTAATGTGGAAACAGTTAGGGGAGGAGGTAGTTTTGTTAGGGGAGAATATTAATAGTTTGTTTTTTTGGGGGTGTTGAAGATTAACTTTGAATTAGTTAGCCAGGTCTCTACACCCTGAAAGGCTTTCTGGGTAAGTGTTTGCAGCTCAGAGAAGGAGGGTACAGAACATATTGCAGTCAAATCCTCTGCATATTGTATGAGGGATGCATGAGAGGTTGCAAGGTGGAGACAGTTAGCAAATATGGAGAAAAGGAGTGGGGCTATTATGGAGCCTTGGGGGACACCAAGTTCAACTGGTAATAAGGGTATTAGGATTTGTTGCCATGAGACAGCTTGTTGACAGCCTATAAGATGATCTTTGAACCATGCAATGGTGAAATTACTGAATTAGAGGTCTGAGAGGGTGCTGAGATGGTGGGTATGGGAGACCATGTCAAAAGCTTTTGATAGATCTAAGAAAATGGAAGAGACAAAGTGATTATTACTTCTGTGGAGATTTATGGTGTTAGTAATGGAGGAAAGGGCAGAAGTTGTGCAATGCAATGGTCCAAAACCATGTTGGGTATTGGTTAGAAGTTTGTTATTTAGTAGGTAGTCAGTTACTTGTTCATGAATAACTTTTTCTAGAATTTTGGAGAGTGGTGACAGTATAGCAATTGGTCTATAATTGTTTAGCTCGGTTGATGGACCACCCTTATGAAGGGGAATGATATATGTGGTTTTCCAGATGGACGGGACTTGGTGTTCAGCTATTGATCTGTTGATAAGTATAGATATGGGGTATGCTATGATATCTGCTGTTAGTTTTAAGTATTCTTTGGGTAGACCGTCAGCAGCTAGTGTAGTGTACTTTAGCTTTTTCAGGAGATTTTTGATAGTATCGGTTGGAACTAGTTGCAGTGAGAAGGTTGATGTGGTGTTAGGAATAGGGAGGAAGTGTTTATTTATTATTATACAATGACCACCCTTAATATTCTAAAATGTGCACGCTGATTGGTCAGCGTTCCCATTGTAAATCCACCTTATACTAATGGAAAAGGTCAGGTCACCCGGACTTTTTCCACTAGTATAAGTCTTGAGTTTTTTGTATTTTTGGTAGCAACGGAGAACGGAAAAGCTCCATTGCTGTAATCTTGCTATGTTAAACAAGTTTAACATAGTGAGATATCTTAAAAAAAAAGTCACGAAGATCTTCCTGTTCTCCGTTGCTTTTTTTAAAGATATCTTGCTATGTTAAACTCATTTAACATAGCGAGACAGCTTTAAAAAAGGGAACGGAGATCTTCCTTTCTCCGTTGCTTTTTTGAAAGCTATCTCATTATGTTAAACTCTCTTAACATAGTGAGACACCTTTTAAAAAGCAAAGGAGATCTTCCTTTCTCAGTTTCTTCCACACACAGCTCTGATGTACTGTGTAAGCATGCACATGTGCAGTACATCAGAACTGCCGCAGAATACCGGACAGCTGCGGAAGAGCAGCACGGAGGCATTATACAATGTCATTATTTAAGAAAAGTAAGTATTTTTTTTCTTAAATAATGTCATTGTATAATAGCAATAACCCACTTCTGGGTGTGGGTAATGCTGGCTTTACCCACGGTTGTCTTTATTTGGCCACTCAGGCTTCGCCCTCGTGACCAAACCACACCAACCGTGGGTAAATCCAGCATTACCCACACTCAGGCATGGGTTATTGCTTAAATAATGTTTGATTTTTAGCTAATTCAAGGACGGTTTCTGTAAAATATTTGTAAAACTGGGTGGCTATGTTTTCTGACTTGATGGGGGGGGGGGGGTTTTACTATTTTCCCAGGGTTAAGGATATTATTTATTGCAGACCAGAATTTTTGTGTGTTTTTGTGATGCTTGGCTTGTATTTCCATATAGTAATTGATTTTTTCAATTGCAATCTGTTTTTTAGCTTTATTCCTAAGTTCTCAATAGATTTGGTATGAGAGTTGGGATTTATTTGTTTTCTAGGAAGACCATGCTTTATCTCAAAGCATAAGGAGATGTAGTGTTTGTTTTTCTAACCAAGGGGCATAGTTAGCTTTGACACATCTTTTTCTGATTGGTACTTGTGAGTCTAGAATGGCTAGGAAAGTGGTATTGAAGTGAATTATTGCATCTTGCAGGGGGAGGTTTTTTAAAGATTATACTATGACTATCAAGTGCAGGAAGGTTGCTGCTAATGCCAGAGTAGATGGTGTGTTTTGAAAGGGAATGTGATAACATATCAAAATAGCCCCAAGATTTTTTTTTTTAGGGGAATGCCTTCAGAATACTTGCATGGGGGCCTTGTGGAAGGAGAACTTGTAATGTTGTGGGAAAGGGAAGCTGATTTAAAATGTGATGGTTGACTTTTTTTGTCTTTGTTTTCTATTTCAGACCAAATTCTATTTGTAAGCTATGTTTAAGCTTCACTAAATCTTCAACAGAAACTGCACTGTGAAATTGCCATTGCATAATGTCACAAAAGTAAAATGAGAACTGTATTTGTTCCGTTGTAGAAAACAGATGAAATATGTTACTCTATTCCACTGAAGAAATGCAGAAATTGTGTGAAGTTGTGCTTATATGTTTCTGACTATGAGAAAGAGGGAAAGATTCTTTAACAGGGATTCAATAACGTGTGTACACAGTGTTAAGCCTACATGCTTCATTCATATTAGTCTGGCCAGCAGCAGCACATTGAATATGTGCACTGCTAAGTCCACTACATGTTCAGCAATACCTGTTTATGGCCAGAACACCTACTTGTGGCAACATTGAGGTGCACAGAGGATTTATTAGACAACAGGTTGTGTATGCATGCAGCCCCATTAAGCGATCACGTACTGGAAGCACAATAGAATGCACAGGCAACATGAATTACCTAATTAAGTGACGGGGAATCTTACTGAGAAAAGTATAGGCAGACATTAGTAGGTAAGTGTACAAGCAAAAGTAATTACTTTTATTTAACTATACAAGTAATCCTGTTCACTTCAGGACACATACATAATAGAAAGGAAATGCTTTCAAAGGATTTGAGAGGGACACAGCTATAGTGCAACAACGGAAGTAAATATGATACATGTAAAATGTACTTAAATTGCAGAGTTGAAGTAACAGTTTGCAAGGAAAGTACATATATTAAGGGATATTGCATATACTGCTGTTATTGCACATCAGTTGTATTTCCAGAAAATATGCTGTAGTCCACACCTGTCAAGCAAAACAATTTTACTGAACTCTAAAGCTATTGCCATATGTACTTCAGAAAGGGACTTCATATTGCCATGTTTTGGCACTTGTAACCACAGGCTACTGAAAAGCTAAAATTGTGTTAGCAAAACATGTTTTGTGTGTGAATGTAAATTATACAATAGGTTATACAGTTGTAAAACATAGCCTATGTTTCCACTATACATTTCATGAGACATGCTCAGAAAAAATATCACTCTTGCAAGATTATGTTGAGAATGACTAGCTACACCCATGTTTTAGGTGTACTGAACTACTTTGTCATTGTAATGTATACTTTGCAACTAATCAAAAGTATTAACTTACATCCACGTGACTGATGTTAGAACATACACGCATGTTAAAGAATTGTAAGCCTTTCAGTGCTTTAGATGTATGAAAGAACCAATAATGAAGTTGCTATGGCAATGTACACACCTGTGACAATGTGGAAATGCTAAGAAGAATCGTGGACACCAGTAGAATCATTCTAAAACTAGTATTAATTAATGAAAAAGCATTTGTGGCAGAACCTGCATATTGTCAATGACAGAAAATTTGTGACTGTTTATATATCCTGTGTATGTATATAGCAAATTCTGATTGGGAGGGTGGTCTAATGGTTAAGGTGTTTGCCTTACAAACACAAGGTACAGGGTTTGAATCTCACATGGGTTAATTGTCTAGGCTTAAAATGTCTCGCAAGGGCAGTTAGCCTAGTACTAATCTATGAACATACACAGAAATGTTACTTTCATGAGGATATCAACAGAAAAATTATTTGATATACATACTAACAATTGTCTAATTATATCAGAACTGAGACATTATGTGTTTGTAAACTGAGGGTATGGTCATGTGACGTGAACATACAAATAAATCAAGGCATAACCCATGTACTCAGTCCCTTGACAAATAGGTTGTTTGTGTAGGAATGTCATTATGTCTATCGCTATGCATGAGATGTATGTATGCGTATAACACAAATGGATACATGGCACAGACAAGACGTATGCACAACAAAATGGCATGGCAGAAATATAGTGTTAATACATTAGCTACTGGGGAAATTTGCCAAATGTCAGGCTACACTTAACTGAGTATGATGCATTTGTATCACTGTGTTCAGTAATATAATTCATGTTCTTTTAGCTGCAAGTGCCACTCCATACATGTTGAAATAAAAGTATTTTAAAGTACATATGTGAATGCAGTATACTATCATGTTGTACCTGATATTTAGCCATGAAGTGAGCCTTGTTAAACACATTAGTAATACTTGAATGAAATTACAGTAACATAAATCACACAGTCTGATGAAACATTAACTTATATTAGTCAGTGACCTATTGCCAATTTACATTTCACATACACCAACTTTACACTAGCATATGACAAATGTTATCCTCTGCACATAAGACAATAACTCCATTGCATTCCAGTGTACAGATGTTGGCAAAGCCAACCTTCCAGAGGGTAATTCTATTTCATTTTCACAAAAAAGAGCAAATGACAACAAATGACAACTATCTCATAACATTGAGTACTTAAGGTTCTTTGTGCTAAACAGTGTGCATCTAATACATCATTAAACTGGACATGCACAAAAGGAAGTACAGCAGAGACTACAATGACATTAACTATCCAGCAAAAAAACACAGGAAAGTATAATAACACAGACTGTCTCACACTTCGTGATGATTTTGCAGCATGGCACAAATTAAGAAATGATAAATAAGCCCAGGTTTCCTTTAAAGGTCCATATTGTGCATAAAATAATAATATGTTTGCATAAATGTTTGTATTGAGTCATGCAATAGAGATCATTATTTTAGGAGAGGAAAATAATACCTGTATACTTTTATGAACATTCATACATTCATACATTCAGCAGTTACATCTTGCCAGACTCAAACACATGGCTGAGGTCAGACCTCAGAAAGAGGTGCATCAACCATTGATGCCAGAGAAAAAAACATATCAGATGTGTCTAGAAGAACTCACTTGAACGGGTTAACATCAGTATCCTATTGGAATGGGTATTGCTCCCCTAACATGGAGTCTGACAAATAAAACAAATTGCTGTCTTACTGTGCAAAACATGTAAAACTAAAACAAAGATGTCACACAAAAATATTTACAAATACATAAAACAAGTTTGAATAAATAAAATAAGACAACATTAAATGCACATTCCAAAAATTTAAAAAGTAATTTAGATAAAATGTATCTTGTATATTATTTCACAATTTAGCCAATCTAAACTTCAAGACACTAGTAATGGATATATGTTCATTTAAATCTGATTTGTCTACAGCATTAAGGCATAACTGCCACACCATCTCATGCTCTCCTAATGTAGTTTCCCATAATCCACCCCTTTGGTTGATGTCTACTTTTTTCTAAAATAAAAAATAAAAACCTTTTAAAAAGTTTATAATTTACTGAATGTTTTATAAAGCATGTTTGTTGTTACATTTTTATTGTACTGAATCTCATAAATTCTTATCCTGAGTTGTATCTCAATTTTCTCCACATAAATACTGTTACATAAAGACAGAGGGTAAGATATACAATGCCATTTGTTTTACAATTAAAGTGACCAGGGCAAACTAATATGTTTATCACATCCAGGAACCACAACATTTGGTCCATCTAAAATTAATTTGCAATATCCTGAGTTATTAAATTTCAGTCTTTCCAACGGATTTTGAAATTCTTACTTCTACTGTAAACAACAGACTCATCTCCAAGTTTTTTTCCCATTAAATACTAAATTTTTAGTGCTTGTCAGTTCTGATTAGCTTCCTTAGTATACAGTAAATCTATTAGCCTTTGAATTGTTGATGACTGAAAAAAAAAGTTTCCTTCATGACCTAAAATAAGGTGATATTTAGTTGTTCTGGCTGCTGTAATTTCATTGCCTGCCTTATCCACCAGTGATTGTGAATATACCATTTCAAAAACGTAGTGAGAACGTATTCTACTTCCATTTTAAATGCACCATTATCATAAATAATATGTAACAACATAATAAGTTGCCTTTTGACAATATTATATTTCTGATGATAAGGATGGTTGCTATCAAAGTGTTTATAACAATTAGAAAATGTTTCTTTTCTGTGATTATTGATATATATTTCCATTCTGAGATGTCCTTTAATATAGTAATGTCTAAGTTATTTATACAATAACAGTAAAATGTACATGTGAATTAAAAAAACAGTTGTGTTAGCTGTATATTTGATAAATTCATCAAATTTGTCTATTCTACCTCTCTAAAAGAAAAATATATCATCTAAAAATATTATAACTCACTAAGGTTTTCATAAAATCACTTTTGATTACATACCACCCCAATGGCCCATTCAACATCCCTGATACTTGCCCAAGGCAAAGAACACAGCTTCCATGGGACCTGATAGTATCTCAGGCTGTATTCTGCAACATCTCCCAGCAAGAACTAGCCTTGTCATTGAGCATCCTATTCAACCATAGCCTAAGTACAGGCTTTATTCCAGTACAGTGGAAAACTGCCATTGTCATCCCTTTGCACAATGGTGGCACCACTACTGACCCTGTAAACTATTGCCCCATTAACTTGACAAGTCTGATCTGTAAGGCCATGGAGCATATTAGTATGGACCTCATAAACAAGGACATGGGCAATCTCCAAGCACTTGACCACACTCTGTTTGGATTCGACAAGGGTAGAGCTTGCCTTTTGAATCTGGTTGACTTTTTTGAGACTGTCACCAAGGCACTGGATGAGGGAAAGTCAGTAAGTACAGCTTACATTGTCTTGGCCAAAGCCTTTGACACAATCACCCACTTGGGCATCATCAAAAAGCTAACATAACTTGTAAATCCCTATCTCATCAGGTAGGTGGCCAACTGGCTCACTGATAGGACCTACAAGGTCAAAATCAGTGCCACTACCTCTGACAGCAGACCTGTAGCTAGTGGCGTCCCCCGGGGATCTGTCCTGGGACCCCTATTGTTTGGCATCTACTTCTCAGAGGTCCAGGCAAAGAAAATGGCCTATGGCTGACCAAATTTGTGGATGACTGTAAGTTGGGTGCTATCGTTGACTCCCCAAATGATGTTACCATACTTCAAGAGGGTCTCACAGCAACAAATGACTAGTGCCAAAGTCATGATCTTAAGTTAAATGCAAAAAATGTATTATCATACAATTCATCAAAAACCTGTCCCCTGCTAATTACCTCATTAGTAGCAACCCCCTAAGCACACAACCTGTGGTGAGAGACCTGGGTACAGAAGTTGACAACAATCTCACATTTGACCATCATGTAGCCAAAGTGGTCAGAAAAGCCTTTTACTTGGTTTATCTCATAAGTAAAGGGATTGCATCCAGAAAAAAGGAAGTTATGACCTCTCTGTACTCCTCCTTCATTAGGCCAATAATTGAGTACAATACCCCATTTGGTATGTACCTCTCCAAACACCTGCACCAACTAGAAAGACCACAGAAATACCTCACAAAGAAAATCCATGGCATCCGACATCTGTCCTATGTGGAAAGGCTCAAATCATTATCACTCTACTCTGTATCCTACAGATTGCGCAGAGATGATCTGTGTCTCACCTACAAGGCAGTCTCAGACCCTGCTCTACTTGTGATGCTCCATATCTGTAAGTCTAACTTCTCACATAGTACCCAATCGAAAGGCTTAAATCTAATATGTGACATTAACAAATTCTGCTGAAGAAACAGGTTTGTCTCGCAGAGGCTACCCCATCTATGGAATAGACTCCACATACATGTCAAACAAAGTATGCTGCTGACCCTCTTCAAGTGCAACCTTGATGAGTGGATGGGCAACCACAAATTTGTCCCTCACTTACAGGGGTGACAGGTGCTGGTTATGGTTTCTCTTTTGGGGATAAATTCTTGGCTTGGCTTGTAACGACCCCAGAGCTATTAGACTAGCAATATCCTATGATCCTACACTGACTTTTCTATACAATGAGAACTATATTTACAAATATCAGGACGCATGTAGCACTTGTTAGAAAGTCAATATTTTGATGGAAAAATTCACCTTCAAAGAAAAAGAACTTCTTTTTTTTAAACAATTTCCATAAAATGATGAAAATTAATAATATATCTATTTTGAATCTTACTGTGCATATTAAGGTATTTCAAAAACCAATAGAGAATTGTCAAATGAGGTATTACTGAAAATAAATTTACAATATCAATAGTTATTAATATTAAATTCTCTTCAAACTTAATATTAGTTGAATTCATTAAAAAGTGTCAGGAGCCTCTTAAAATATGTCTTTTCACCAAGAATATTTTTTTAACTTTCTATTAATATAAATCACCATAGATTCAATTTTGGAACAACCTGCCAAAGTAGTTTGTCTTAGTATCAGATTTTCTGAATCTTTATGAATTTTAGTGTCAAAAGTAGAGACTATGTACATGAGTTGTTGTCAAGCATTTAGACTTTGTTTTTAGATTACTGGTTTCTTTACACTCCAGAGTCAACCACAGTGCACGTTTTCTTGCTGTCCACACTTGAATTTGAATCACCTACTTATCTAGTTACACAATCTAAAATTGCACAGTATTAACAGCAAGCACCATGAGAGAACTCTGATTACAGCTGTGAGACAGAGTACATTTGAAAGGATGACAGAGAAGATGTGTTGCAGAGATGATGTCCATGTATTTGAAGCATGCTGCACTGTAGTACAGAGTACTACATTCACTACATGATAACGTACATGTAGGTGTCATAATTAAAGTATGTCAGAAAATGCATGAAAATACACATTATATCATCCTATCCTATGCTTGTATCCCATAAAGGCTTGATTCTACAAAATGTCTTGCACAATTTTTTCTGGGAAGTTATGATAATTTTTGGGCTAATTATGAAACCCATAAGAGACCAAGGATGTTAATGCTAGTGGAATCCCAGATGTATGCATAGATCCATAGCTCAAGAATCAATGGAAAATTATAATGTTCAATAATTGTTAACCTGATGCTAGATTTAGACACCTGAAAATCCACATAGACAGTCTATAGACATGATCAATAGCTGATCACACCATTATGGAAAGTAAACATCAGGTGATAAAAAGCATATATTTGAAGTGACTATGGAAACACTGTGAAGTAAAGAAGTTTGTATGCAGGATACTTCCTAACAGTAGTTATATTTTTAACATCCCATGTGATGTACATTCAACTCTGCAGATGGCTCAACATATGCTATAACTGTTTCCTCATAGTGCTATCCTCCTATGTTTCCATGGGACAGAGAGGCTAAACATAATACAGCGAGGGGACAAGGTGCATATTGGTCTCTTGGATAGTGTTCTAACTTACGAGCTAAGGTATTGGTTCAGTTCTGCTTCCTTTATTTTTTTAATGTCACTTACCCAAAATAATGTGATATTATGATCGCTGCTGCAAAGATGGTCTTAGTCTCTAGACAGACTTAATCACTAATTGATCCCTAGTGCCTAGTTGTCCCTTTCTTTATTTTATTATTTATTAATAATAGCAGTATTTAAAAAATAGACACTTATTAAGGTATTTGGACAATGGTGAAGGAGGTAGGCATCAATGCTACATTGTTGTTTCTGACTTTACTTGTGGTGGGGCTTAATGTTTGTGCTTCTAACTGTTTGCTGATGTTCCAAAAGCTGCTGATTCTTCACCTCCTCAGCAAAGAGGATATTCCACAGCTTCATATTAATATCCTGTTGTTCAAAGTTTCCTGCTTCAGTGTAACATTAGAAGTCTTACATTATATTCAGCAGCTTAATAAATATGTTAGAGCACCTACCTCACAATAGTGCTTTCAGTCTGCATTTCTATATCACGTCACTCTTTTTATTTCTTCAAATCTTTTGGGTTTTCTAATACTATGATGGGAATGGACCCCATTCCTAAGTCAAAGTACAGTTAAAGTTCATGAAATTAGTATTGTTTCAGTCTTTGATGTCAGCCAAAAGTGCTCTTCGCAGCACCTGCAATGTACCCAGGAATGACTCCTTCTGCAATTTGTATGTGGTTACATGTATTGGTAACATACCAAAATATAATTGTAGATTATTTTTTATAAGACCTGTTGCTTCTACTACTATTGGAACTGTCTGGGTATCTTTCTTGCACATTGCTCTTGTTTCTGCCTGCAGATCCTGATATTCCATGACTTTGTGTCTGCACGCAAGACACTGTAGTCACTGGGTGTATCGATTTTAATGAACAATGTTACTTTTGTCTTCTTTTCTTGGACCAATATATTTGGTTTTCTATCATCTATTTTTTTAACTTTTGGTAATGGGTGATACCATGTGATATAAACTTTGATTTCTATGATGCTTTGTGGCTCATGTTTCCAGTATTTTTGCAGCCACTTCAATACCATAATGTTTGCAGAATCCCCTGTGAACAGTCTTGCCACATTATTATGTCTTTCAGTATACAGTCCTTCTGCCACTAGTATATCACAACCAGCAACAAGGTATGTGACTGTTTCCAATTCAGTTTTACAAAACCTGCATTTGTCTCTTTCTCCCACATGTTCAATGGACTTTGTAAACCAGTGTGCATGTAGTCCACCATCTTGGGCTGCCAATATTAAGCTTTCATCTCTTAGTTAGAATTTGCCTATCCTTAGCCATTCCTGCATTTGTTCCTGATGCACATGAGATTCTTCCAGAAGTTTTCTATACTTGCAACTATATTTATGCTTTTTCCACATTTCTTGCCATCTCACCTGGTCCTTCACCTTATATTCTTTTTTTTTGTTTTTTTGGCACATTCAGTTGTTGCCTGATTTGTATCTACTTCTGGTTTATTTCCATTTCTGCTTGATGCTGATATGCTTCTGATACATTAAGCAGAAGAGTCATCTTAGATGTATTCTCCTCATGTTTCAAAACTTTCACTACATTTGGGTCTTGTGAGGTCAGCAAATATTTGTGGAGCCTCACAATTGGCAGTCTATGCATATAATCAGTTTCAAGGAGGCCCATCTCTCCTTCAGAACAGGGAATATATAATCTTGGTATACAGTAATTTTTATAAATCATTTTATGAGCATGAAGCATCCTTCTTGTTTTCCTATCTAATCTATCCAACACATTTTGGGGCCAGTCAATCACTCCAAAACTGTAATTTAGGACAGGAAGAGCAAATTGGTTTATAGCTTGGATTTTGTTCCTAGATGTCAACGCTGTTTTCAGAATTAATTTAAGTTTTCTAAAGTATTCCTTAGAAAGTTTTATTCACATTTGTTCATGTTTTATTGTTGATCCTTCATCATTTCCCAAATATTTATACAATCCCTCTTGCTCTTTTATATCACATTCTTGTCTCAAATTGATGTTTTATTGGTGCTGCAGTTTTCCTGCTTTAAAGGTTGATTTTGTACACTTATTAAGACCAAATGATGTTCTTATAGCATCTGAAAAAGTTTTGACAACCTGCAGCTGTGCTTTCAGTTCCTCATATGATGAGCTATACAGTTTTAAATTATAGACAAAGACAAGATGAGGTCTTCACACACTGTTGTTTTCTAGGAGCCAAAGTGTAGCCATGGCCTAAGCTGTTAAACAGCTTAATGGGTATTGGCAAGGCAGAATAGCAATGGTGACAAGAGAGTCACCCTGGAATATCCCTCTTTGAATTTTTATTCCTGGGATAATAATCTATACTTTACCATGGCTTAATTGCAAAGTGGTCTAACACTGTTTCATGGTCACTGTAATGTAGTCGATCAGTGTAGGGTGTATCTTATACATTTTTATGCACTCTTTTATCCATGAATGTGGGATACTATCAAATACTTTTTTATAGTCAATCCATGCCATACTTTTCTTCCCCTTTTTACAGTTCTTCAGTATGACTTTATTTAACAACAAATAATCCTTTGTTCCATATGACTTTCTTTTAATGCCCTTTTGTTCTAATGCCACAATTGTTTCTTCTAAATGACTATATACTCTGTCAGCATCAATTCCCATGTATAGTTTATACATCATTGTAAGGAAAGTTATTGGTCTATAATTTTTAGGGTAGCTTGCAGGTTCACTCTTAAGTATTAGCATTGTTTTGCCTATTGTTAGCCAGACTGGAGTTTGCTCGGGGTGCACATAGAAATAGTTCTTACTCATAGCTAAATCTTTGTGCAAAGATGTTAATACTTTTAACCAAAAGTTAGGTACTGCATCTGGCCTGGGTTTTTCCAATTAAATGCTTTTCTTAACTTTGTTTCAATCTCTCTGGCAGTTACTTCATCCCATTTCATATCCTGCAACTTTAAACTTCTTATTCTTCTATCCATTTAGCATGTTTGTTATGTTCCACAGGATCTTCATAGATACTTCTCCAAAATGTATCTAGTTCCTAATTTTTGGCTGTCTTTCAATTCTTTTAACCTTGTTTCCCAATTCTCTATAACACTTTTTTGCATCATCGATAAATTGCTTATTTTCTACTGTTCCGTTGTATTTATCTGTGTATCTTCTAAGTTTTTCCACCTGTGCAAACATTTTTAGTTTATTTGCGATAGTTCATGATAGATCCTGGTCAGTTCTAATACTGAGCATTCCTTTTATCACCCCTATCTTTCTTAGTATTTTTGTTGATCTATTCCCTCTTCTATAGTCTTCTAATAGTGACACTTCGTATCTTAATTGCTTTATAGTTTTCTCTATTCAATACTTCCATGATGGTATTCGATTTCTCCCCTTCCTTTCCCTCACTACCCTGTGTTCTTGTGGTAGAACTTTATCAGTTATTAATTTAGCAGTAAAGTAACATATCCTGTTTACTTCTGTTCTATAACATGGATCTCTATGGTTGGCCCTACTTCTCTCACTGACCTTAATATATCTATCTATGTCTATTAAATCAAGCAACTCTCCACTTAGCTCATTTTTTTTTCCAGACTGAGGGCATATCCCTTGTTTTTCATTTCCTGTGGGAATTCTATAGAAAGTTCTATAGCATCTTCCTGTGGCACCCTCTCCTGCTGAAGTCACCTGTCGAGGTATGGTGAACTATATGACAGTGGGGATATGCACATTTGCATGAAGATAGCAATAGTATGGTCATCAAAGGTAAAATTTTAAGTTGTTGACATTGGAAGTGAAATGTCATTTACCATCACTCTACATTGGTGCATGATACAAAGTGTCACTCAAATGCTGGGGTCAAAAAATGATTGTTTATAGGCCATCTGTCTCCATGTTTATTCTATGTGTGATTCTATTTTTGACCAGATTAAACATGTGAAAAAAGGTTGATAGGATAGTAGTAAATATGGGAGCAAGCAGAGGGTAGGGCACTGGGGAATAGTAAAGGAGTGTGCAGGACGGTGGTGGGTGAGTACCATGGCTATCCATAAATCATTTCTACACAAGATCACTGTATATTTGTAACATGATTTTGATGAATTTGGATAGTCAGCACATCAGTTGTGAGTGACTACAACTGGATACTGTTTTATGGCCAATTGGCACAAATTAAGTGTGTCAAGCAGCCAAACAAGTGAAGGGGAGAACTATGTATGTGGTGTAATTTTTTTGTGGGAAAGGTTCCTATTTTTTGTATGTGTGTAGAGAAAGGATGGTTGAGAAGGTGATAAAGAGGGTAAGATAGGGTGGGAATGTTACGTAGCAGGTACGGACATATAAACTGTATAAGACAAATAGGTATGATGATGGACACAAAGTTTAGGGGACAACATGACTGGGGATTAATTGGGCACATCAGAGGTGTGTCCATGTCAAGTACGAGCACAGTGAGAATCTAGTCCTCACCCTCAGGAATGTCTTCTCTGTCTACTTGCTCAGATGCCTAGGTCAGTACTGGATGGGATATCTACTTTGCACTTCTATGCAGAACTTTTTCTGCTCAGCCAATTCACACTCAATGGCCCCTACAAATGATGACATCCATGACCCCATCAGGGCCTGATGGGTGATAAAATTGCTACCTCTGGTATAACAACTCCTGGGGGGTACCACTGCTCTTACAGCTGGGGCACAGCTACCTTACACAGTTGTATCAGGTAGTGCAGGAGTTGTGGAGACAATGCAGATAGGTTGGGATCAGCATATGGTGGGTGCCTGGGTTGCCTGTGGTGGTGCTGCTGCAGTCATCTGTGGAGGTATGGTGGGCCAATTCCCAGTGGTCAGTCTAGTTCCCTGTGCTGATTGCCATTTGTATTTCCACATAGAATAAAAAAGACAAAGATAAAGGGTTGGGGAGAGAAAACATACATAATAGTGTAAATGTCATGTCAGATTAATATTTAAAAATATAAGCAAATTTAAGATATAACTATATTAACCTTTGCCACATCCATGTATTATGTGAAGGCATTAATATGTAATAAAGCACAAAAATCTCAGTGCTATTATAAATAATAATGAAAAGGTTAGTTAACTATGTCATATCAGATACATGCACTCAAAATAAACACATGCAGTTACAAAAATGGAATGTTTTAAGTTATTTAATTTTGCAGTAAATTGTTTTTAGATAATATCCTGTAATAAAAGCTAATTGCTATTGCTGAGAATTGAATCTATACAATGCTAAGTTGATTTATACATTACTTAATGCAATGATCAACAGCCAATGGGGGATGCATGTGTGCTTGATATAATGGTTAGGTATGCCTTCTCGGTTTTGTGTGTCTTAAGCTCATGTGGACTGATGCCTTAAAATTTGGTAAGATTCGATCTATTAGAGATGTATTTTGATCTTGCTTGCATTCATATCTGATCCATGATTTTACTGTACCTCAATAATATGTGTCACTTATTCCTGATGCACCTACTTGTTACTGGCAATGCCCTCAGCAAATGTACAGAACATAATACGATGAATAACTGTATTGCTTGGCCAATGCATGCTATTCTACAGCCTACTGATGGTCACTATACTTAACTCAGAGATGTTTGCAGTGGGGGATGTACATTGGGAGGATGACAAGTATACATACAGTATTTCCAGATGCAGCTCTCTACATCCAGTGCGATTTCCATTAAGAGCACACAGAGACCACAGTCAGTCTGTGGATGGTTTCTCCCTCTTTCTCCAGATTCCCCAATAAGACTCCCCACTGGCAGAGCTATAGAGTTAAGTCTTTAGCCAGGGTTCCAAGCCAAGTCCTCCAACACTCTCTCTCTGTCCAACCAGTGCTTTGTGTCCCTCCCAAGTAGCTGATACACACACTCTTGAAGATTTGTTTTATACGTACACACATACACACGCACACACACACACACACACACACACACACACACACACACACACACACACACACACACACACACACACCTGGGAAAGGTTGGTACAGGTTTACTCGCTATGCCTCCTTCTGCTCAGACTATAAGGTAGTTATCACTGCCACTAGAACCCCTTATCAACTATGTTAAGGCCCTTAACAAAGGGTGTCCAATTTTACTATGTAATATTAATATTAATACTAATACAAATGGTAGTTTGACCAAGTGCAAGGCTGTTAGGAGTGACACACACACACACACTGTCACCAGCCAAGTATGCAAGTACTCTCAAAAACTTAAATATCTCTACACAGATCAGCCACAATTAAAGGTTTAATATATTTAATAATAAATAATAAAAGAACAAGTCAATACTAAATATATATTCACAGTGACATCAGAGTTTAAAACCACAGGAAATATTTAGAACAACATTGCAGGACAGTCTCAAATAAATGAAAAATATCTAAACTAAGCTTTACTATATTTCCGACTGTATCTAAGAGAATTACTATACCCTAGGAACTTACTTCTTTAGAGCAAGGCAGATGCGGTGAATGGTTCTTGTCAGGTCCAAGACAGAATACAGAATGCTCTTTCTCTCTAAGAGAGTTCTCAGATTAATATCTCAAATATTACTGCTGGGATAGCTTGCTGAATTACATCATTTCTTGTCATTTGATTCTATCCCAGGTGTACCCCCTCCCCATTGGAAGCTGACAGTATTTAGCATCTACCTATGAAAATACATAGACCGCATATCTTTGGCAGATGCTTGAAGTCATAAAGCAATTACATTCCTTCACATTTCAAGACTGGTAATTATTTCACCCTAGAGACAATACAGAAAGCTCCCAGGTTTTAGATATTGTGTCTCCTTGCTGCATCAGAACTAAGAGATGTCACTGCTTATGGTGTAGCCAGAAAGTAATTTAATTTCACTTATTTTTCTGAAGTTAACCTCCTGAATTCCAGTTTCCACTGTTATATAAATTTAAACAGTTACAACAGTGCATGCACATTTCTGTTCTTTCCCAGCAGGGCACACTGTGGTTACATTTTAAGCACAAGCATTTTATAAAATACCTTTTTTAACACACATGTCTATACAAACCAGTTTGATATATACATGCCATACAGTTCTAATACATTTGTAACACAATAATCATACACACATCATTTTGATATTCACCAATGACATCTAAATATTTACACAATTCCAGCTAGCTGGGCTGACAGTGTCTCCCTTTGTCACAGTTATGTTACTGGAATTATATGTCTTTCACTTGTTACTTGAGTTTTAAGTAAAAAAAAAAAAACACTATTTATTTAGGAAATAAATTTCATATGCTTTGAGTTTCATGACCTGAGCAAAACATGTTGGGGTAGATGCCATACTTATGTGACATACCGTGCTACACACATACTAATTATGTGATGAGTTATACTTTTTCCAATAATTATTGTGCAGATTATACATATGAAAGTATGGTTTAAAAATATTATAGTTATGATTAGCATACTCTAGACAGATTATTTTTGAATTATTTACCAATCATTACACTGAAATGTGTTGCAAATATAACTTTTGTAATAGTCAGTTTTAACTCGTGTCAGATACCTAATAAAAATTCTGCACACTACTTATTTTGATACCATCATTAAAATTATCTGTAAACTGAATTTGAACTCTGCTTTATCTTTGCTGTTTATCTAAATTTACTGCATTAACTCATTGAGCTACAGAGAAAGGCAATCAACAGGTACATTTTCTTTACTCAGTAATGTCCACAAAGATGACAGAAGTGCACCAGTGCCAGTCTTATTTGTGCTTCCGATGACATTCCAAATTAAATTTCTGAGCTTTTGCCTTGAAAAGTGAGCCATTTGGTCACTGCCAGTGACCACTGTCACTAATGCACACTTCCAAGCTTTGTGCAAAGGAAGAAGGAAAATAACATAAAATAAAATAAAAAAAAAAGAATAGAGAGAAACATATGAAAAATTAATCTGTATGATGATTTCTCAGCTCTGTGGTTGTATACATGAAAATGTGGACACTAAGGAATCCAGGTTTCATACAGACTTCATCTTCTCTAGATTTGAATATTGAAACCATGGCATTAACTTATTATAGTCAATTGATGCCTCCAGGCATATCTGCAGTTACATCCTACTGATGTCTCTAGGCCTCAAATGTTGCTTGTTCATATTTGCATTAATAATTCCAAAACCATGTTACAAACCAAGTACTGGAAGATTTCATCTTAAAGCTTGCACAATTGTTAGCATAACTGCATTGATAATTGACATCTGTCTAGTGCAGGTAAACAGATATTTATTGTTGTTCATATAACAGTTATTTATATCATCATAATTTTTGTGTTATACTAAATAACTTGACAACCAAGTAACGTAGACACAACTGCTTAGAATCATGTGAAAGTTCTCTGCTGGATGAATAATATGCTGATGACAGTGCATGTGTGTAAATTGAGTTGTTGCCGAGATATTATAAGATATTTACAAAATATGACAATCTTATTAGTTACTATGTTTAATGTGACTTATACAATTCTGTATAAGACCAAGAACCTAATGAATATAATACAATAAAACTGCTTCTTCTGAGTTTGAAATTTATACTTTTTTAGTCACTTCTATGGTTCCAGATATATGAACATTTGTTTGAAATGTGAGGACATAATTTTACTCTGCCAAAAAGTTTATGCTCCACCCGTTGGAAGTTCTGTGCAAAATTCCAGAGCTCCACTGGAGGGAATGAGTCAACATGAAACATTGGAAAGATTAACAACATGTACCCCATACACCAAGCTTAGTTATTCTAACAATTTACATCTATGGAGCAACATACCCATATTATCAAAGCTGTACTTTGCCTTTTCACAGTTGATGTCTGCATCGTTTTGATATTTGCAACAATTAATCTAAAAAGTCATAATACAGTAAGGAAATATTTGCTATACTTTCTTTTGTGAGCAGTAGCTGTGTTTTGATATATTTGTAAACTGGCATCATTATGCTTAGCAACTATTGAGATATGTCTTGTTGCATTTTTCTTTTCCATGTACTTCATGTACTTCACATAACTCACAAACACTTTATACTTATAGTTATATTTATATCTTAAGCATATATTCAGAAATGTATTATGATGTTTTATCTCAGAAGTAAGAAAAGTAAAATGATATATTTTTGTAAGTTTACTCTTCCTGATACACCACCTATAAGCACATGAAAGTGGCAGTAGTGTAAACACTTAATTATTTGTACACTACTGCTAATAATTCATACTTCCAAGCCTTAATATGCATTATTATACTGTTACGGCATGTGCAGAGCATTGTGTAGGTCCTCACACCATGCTTACCTGACCAGCACTTTCAGTAGATTATGTGATTCACAGGTAATAATAAGTTGACATTTGATTTACATATTCACAGTGTCCAGAGGTGATAATATGCACTATACAAGTGCAACCTACTGCTGAGGCACTTACATTATAGTAGAGAAGGCAGCCTGGATTCACCAGCTTGAGATACTGCCATTTTAGTGCTATAAGTGCACAATTTTTTCAGACTATCATAAAAATCCCATCAAGGTATGTGACAATTCTTTACAAATACATGTTAAACAGTTGTAATGGCTTATATTTCAGAAAACATTGTGTGATGCTTGCAGTTTGTGCATTAGTGTTGTTATAAAACATATAGCAGTTCTTTATCTAAAGAATCCTCAGCTAATGTTCTATCTTTATATCAACATTTCTCTGAGGATGTGAGCATATATAAGAACATTTTTATATGACTAGCAGCAATGTGAAGGTTACAATTTAGACCAAAAGCCGAGTTAAACATGTTGTATATGCCAGACATCAAAGCTTATCTCAAGTGGTAACATTTTAATTTCTTATACTTGATGCAATGTTAATACAACTATTGATTACTGAGTAAAACTTTTTTTCAGCCTTACCAGATTTGCCATTGCATTGTTTGTTGGAGGTATACTTATTCATTCTATGTGCATACTCATATAGAGCAGTAAGTTAATTTCTGTTAATAATGCCTGCATTCATTTATTTATTTTTATTTGTTTTACATTTGTTTACTGGGAAAGTCCGACTGAGTAGGCTTGTCCATTTTCATTAGAGGCCCAGGGAGAAAAGTTCCCTAGATAACAGAAAAGATTATATCAAGTAGTATGATTGTATAACAATAGAAATCTTATCTTCACACATCCTAAATTGCTTTCTTACACAATTAGCAATGGCTCCATTTAGTGTTATACACAATTAGCAATGGTTACATTTAGCAGTATAATCAATTAGCAAATGGTTACATTTAGTTGTATATGTAGCAGCTAATACAGTAGATAGAAAATCATTATTTCAGACAAGATACATATTTAAAATTTTTGACAATAAAGAAGAAAACATTTTGATATAGGTCAGAGTACAGAAAATAGAGTCATAGATTCATACTAGGCTGTCTTCTTGGGCCATTTTAAGCCTAGCCAGTTACCCCATGTGAGAATCAAACCCTGCACCTTGCGTTTCTAAGGTAAGCACCTTAACCATTACGCCAGTCTCCCACCCCGGTAAAGTAAGACCTGCATTTGTTAATTTTGAGTAGTGTAGCAAGGTTTCAAACAAGTAGAATATCTTAGGTGCCAAACAAGGTAAATAGACATGGGAGGTTGTTTAGTTTAGTAAAATATAAAATTGATAGCATAAATAGTTGCAGAATTTAAATTTTGGGGCAGCAAAGTATTCAAGATAGTATACCTGCTATGGTGAGACTAGACACTACTATTAGATAAAGGTTACAGTGTTAGTCATATGAGAATATTGTCATTGGACTGCCTTTCTGTGTAGGTAATTTGTTTTGCAAATTGTTATGATAAATGGTGTTAGTAGTTTATCCTAGGATGGTGCAGGTGCATATCCATCAGGTAGCTAAGTGGGATTTGAGAAGGTTTTTAAAGGTGGCTTTGTTGGCTGCTGATCTTTTGTTAAGTGGCATAGCGTTCCAGATTTTTGCAATGTAGTTGATGTATAGGGAGTGCCCAGCATTATTTTTCCTTCTGGTAATGTTTATTAGTGTTTTGTTAATAGACCATAGTAGGCATTTACTGGAACATTGTTTTGGTAGGCCTTGTAGAGCTGTTTTTTTTTCTAATATGCACTATACAATATATGATGGGCCATACTAAGTTGGTTAAGAGAAAGCATGTTTGAAAGTTCAAGCCAAGATAGTTGTTTAAGGGCTTGGCAGTGATGAGTCCTAAAGGCTAAGTCAGTAGGAAACTTTGCTATTTTGTTGTAGGAGGTGTTTAATTTGGCTATGTCAGATTTGTTAAGGTTGATGAATATGGGGGATGAATAAAGAAGTGTGGAGACTAGGTGAGTTTGAGAAATAATGGTTTTAGTATTATTTGAAAGATATTGTTTGCATCTGTATAGGGTTTCAAGTTTTTGTGATCTTTTTTATTGTCTGAACTATGTGTAGATTGAACTTCATATTGTGATCTATTATGACATCTAGAAGTTCAGTGTGAGAGATGGGAGTAATGGGGGGGGTTGCTAGTCACATTGCTTCTTTTTTTCTAATATACATACACACACATACACACACACACACACACACACACACACACACACACACACACACACACACACACACGTGCATGCACACACAAACACACACACACACACACACACACACATATATATATGTTGTGTGTGTTATAAAGAACAGATGTTAACTGCCACTGCTTCTTGTGTGAAATAAAAAAATAAGTTAATACAGTTTGATCTTTATTGAGTGTAATATAAGTTGTGCTGGATAACTTGTTGTGGGAGCATGTATGTAAATTGCTGACTGCCGTCTACCTGTGCAGTTTGCTAGTAAATTAACAATGATGATCCAGTATTCTTTGAAGCAGAGTTACCCAAGTTATGTAGCTAATATTACTTGGAGGTTTCCGACATTAATGGAACTGGTTTTACTGATTCCTATGCTGAATGACTCTACATGATTTTGAATGTTTTCCTGAAATCAATTGATATATCCAGATTTAACACTTAGACATTGCATGGAGTGTAAGAGACCGTAAAGAGGTCAGGCAAAGCAAGGTTTTTATTAATCCAGGATTTGACAAAGGGGTACTGTTAGATTCTCTTTATCCGTAACATTAAGCAAAAATACATCATTCTCTATACCAGAAGGTGTTTTATTACTTTTTTTTTTTTCAGAAATGCACTTTCGTGAAAAAGCAACTGAGCGAACAGCAACGGGGGCTGTTGCTTACATTGCGGCATAGCGAGTATATGGGAAAATTCCCTTTTCCCCACTATAGTGCAATCTTGGAGTGGGAATATAAAAGAAGCTGGGGCATGAGGGGTGCAGGGGTTCTTGACCCCCTACATAAATATGGTTAGTGTTGTGGGTTTTTTTGTGTGTGTTTTTTTTGTTTTTGTTTAATTTCTTTTTTGTAAAAGTGCATTTTTTCCGAAAAAAAAAACTCGCCTAATTACATTTTGTTGAAACGTAATTTAAATGGGTCAAAGTAGACTCATATATTCATCAGTATATCGCACTTGGTCGAATGCCCATTTAGTTAAATCCCAAATGAATGACTGAATGCCTATTTCATTGAAACAATTTTTAACCAAATTTAATAATTAAAACATTATAAAGTGAAAATCACTCAAGTGAAAATGTTTCAAGCCATGTGTTGTATACTCATATCATACCTATCAACTCTACAGATTTTTGCAGAATGCCCAGATATTTGCCTCATATTTTTGGTCCATTTTTCAAAAAAATTGTGATATTCTAGCAAATTAGTGGCAGATCATTAAAGACAGAAGTTAAAAAATAGTGACAGACATTTGAGTTTCAGACTTCATACCATTCAGAAAAGTGCAATGCGAATGTAAAACCTGTTCTATTAAGTTTGTTAGAGCAATATTTCAAAAGTGTCCCTATTTTTGGGCATTTGTTACACTTTTAGTCATGGCTTTGTCCAGATTTCTTGCTCTATGAGGTTGAAAGGTATAACTCCTACAGGAATGCATATCAATAGATGTGTGTATGTGTGTGTATGTGTGTGTGTGTGTGTGTGTGTGTGTGTGTGTGTGTGTGTGTGTGTGTGTGTGTGTGTGTGTGTGTGTGTGTGTGTGTGTGTGTGTGTGTGTGTGTCCATGTGTGTGACTACATGATGAATAGCCATCTGTAAAATTCATTCAGTTCACCATTAATCACTGGCAACTGAGCAATCAAGACTATGGAAGCGGTGAATAAGAATGACTTCCCCAGCATATTACAACACACTCTTGCTCCTAACATCGTGAAAGAGGTAGGGTTCAATCCTAGCTCTTCACCTGTTTTGCTGTTAATGAAGTGGCATTCATTAAGTTCCAGGTTTCCATTTAAATTTATATTTTAGCATGTTCAGCACAAGTCAGAGACTGAAGTCCTTAACTCATTCAAGCCTATAGTGCCTTTTTTGTATATCTCTAGTTCACACCCATAGGTCCTTATTGTGTCCAGACCTTTATTGGGGGGGGTCTGCCTTCTTTAACTAAGTGACTTACTAGCTAATAATAGGCTGTGTTAGAAAGTGTGAGGAGGTATTAACAAAATTATACTAAGTTTGTTAATCCAGGATGTCCTGCAGCAGAGAAACTGTCATTTATTATTCACATTTTCATATTTGTGTTTATATTTTCATATCTGAAAGCCCTACATGGTATTGAGGGGTATAGTGTGATCTGCAATGGTGGGACACATTGTCAGTATCCTTTTGTATCACAATATACCTGAGATATTACTAGGTGTTAATAACTATAAAAATAAATACTATTTGCATATGTACTTAATACTTCCAAAACCAAGCGACTTACAAACTGTCGCATTACATCAGGTGAAACTTTACATGTTGCTGAAGAAAACTATCTTTGAAAGTTGCGCTGTATGTTGCATAACTAAACCGTCTAGAGTTACTTATATTTAGATTGATAATAATACAATTAAGCATATGTTTCATATTTCTGTAAATATTTCAATAAACATGTACTTATAGAGGAATTTCTTGCCATATGAACCCTTAAGGTTAACAAGAATTTTCTAACATATGCCTAGGTTGTACAGTTTCTAAGATATGAACATTAGTTTGTGAAAGTATAGCAAAATACAATTATGGGTTTGTTTATATTATAATCTATTGTAGTATTTTTGGAAAGACTATCCCCGGGATTCATGAAGCTCAGTGCAAGGACGGCATTAGTCTTGCGCCGACCATGCGGCGTAGAGATGGTGCAGCAGTACCACATGCATAGTAATGAAGGTGCACTGCCGTAACAGTCACGTGCATAGGAAGCATGTACGAGTGCAGGGGACATGCCCAAGCACTGCATGGAGGCATAAACATGTCAGCTGCATATGCACAACCTAAAATGCTGACTAGTACAGCCTGCCTGTAATAGTAATCACTCCTGCCAGTGTCCATGGATACTGAAATGTATGCAAAGCATACAAGAGAGTTTTGAGAACACCAAAATAAAAAGTAAACACAAAGGCATATAGCTGAATATTGAGTACCCGTCCCTCGAACAAATGATATTTAAATCCCTGTCCCCGTATTCCATTGTAGTGTCGATAGTTATACCAAGTGGAAGCG